>NC_135063.1:9696969-10000000 GCF_051401765.1 Calliopsis andreniformis
ATTTGTGCGTTATTGCGACAAATTGTGTTGATGTCGCAATTAAATATTTAATGTGCTGATTATCCTTCTTAATACATTGAATTATGTCGAATAGTTCATGCAGTATATTAACTCTAATTACCTTTCATTATATTGGAATTAATAAGCAAGAAATATTCATAGAAAAGAGAAAAAAATTGTTTAAGTATTAGCTAGTACGTGAAAGATAGAGATTGATAATAAATATATCTTTTTCTGCGATTGTATATGCCTGAATCTGAATTATATTTCACTGACAACGTTTGTGGTACGCGATATTTCATAAAGCTATTAATGGATGAAGTTTCATCGAAGTAATAGAATTTCTGATGGAAGTTTCAGCATAATGAGGTGGTACTAAATCGCCTTATTATCAGTTTATTACGATAATAGTGCTGAGTCTCCGTGCTAATTAAAACAGATTAATGATTATAATTATTCATTGGATTGAATAGTACTAATGCAGTGCTTTAGCCCTTACCACAAATAACAAATAATTTTTACACTTTACACCAATTACTACAATCTTACGTCTACTCACATGCTATTCAGAAAATTCATTTGTAAAACATTTCTCGTTTCTCTGTGTTGGAATTATATGAATGCGTACAATAATTAAAAACATGAAAGAAATCTTTTTCAAAGGAACAGTAATTTTCTAACTTTTTTTCATATTTTATAGAGCGTACAGTTTCGTTAAACATTATGAAAGAAAATACCTGTTATTTTATGTACGTAATGGATTTTCGAATGCTTGTTTTGGTACACACGTGGTCACCCTATTATAGGCCATTTAAGTTAACTGTCACTTGTACTGTTGTACAATAACAGTTGGCCAATAGCAATCGAACCCACTGGGATCACTGTCTATAAGGATCACGGGATTTATAGGCGATGTGGCTTTCCCTACTGTTAGGGACCCTTCTGACCAGTTTGGTTTTCCGTACATCTACTGACCATTTGAACTGAATATGAATGCCCTATTTGAGTGATAAGCTGGAGCTTTCATAATCTCTAGTATAGAATCTTCATCTTCCCTTTGAATGGCTGGGGCCCTAATCATTACTATGATTTAACTGAATTATACTTCATATTTAAATTTTGCAATTTCCAATTAAAACAACCCCTTTTCGCATAAGAAACATTAGCTAGTATCTAAGTCGGTGAGATAATAAAGTATGTACGATGATAAGATATGGGTTATCGATATTATCGATGTTTAAAAAAAAATATTAATGTGAAACTATATAAAATAGATATTTTTGGAACATATGACTAAAACTCTTTCAGTTGGGAAACCTATTAAACTCGCCCTTATTGTAGCATGCACCTTTGTTTCATTTAAGTTTATCGAAACACAATTGTAAAACCTAGTTTTTCTGCTTGATGCACGTAATTAGTTCGCGACAGCGCTTCGATTAATTGCCTGGCTTTCATGTTGATTGTGACAGCGTGAAACAGATTGAACAGACTGAACGAAGAGACAGATTCTATGTAACGTCTTTACTTAAACCCCTCTGGTAATGAAGTATCAGCTGCAGTGTAAAACAGCTTCTATTGTAAAGGGGTAAATAATGTTTGAAACAAATGAATTTCAAGAATTGAGTGGAAAAGACAGCCAAGGCTGTTTTTAAAGCATCTAAACTAAAAAATCTTACTTTCTGCTTTAAACGAATAAAATTAAATATTTTCTTCTTCAAAACCAAAATCTCTTGTAATTTTATTACCTTAAAATAAACAAAATTTCTCGTCAGAATATTACAATTCTCCATGAACTAAAGTGTGTCACGATTGAAAATGAACTAACGTTTCCCCATTCTATTCACAAATCCGTTCAATCATTATTTCACCAGAAACGTTCGAGAATAAGTTTGTGTCGATGTTAACAGTGCTTAAACATTAATCAAGTCGATATATCTGATCGCTGTCATCTAGCAAGGAATCGCACAGTTCTGGTATCTCCTGCTGCGCGATCACAAAGGGTGACAGGACCCTTTCGAAATCGCTTCGAACATCAGCATTGCAGAAATAGACCAGTAAGCATGCGGTTAACTGAAAGTGAAACGCGCTAACTGAAGTCGCAGCGATGGTGCCAGCGATATATGGATATATCGAGGCCACGTTATAGTATTGTCAAATATAACTCGACACGCTATCGTATATTTTAACGAGTAATGCCCCAAGATAACAGCGTCACGGGCATTTCAGATAAATGCCTGAAATGGTTGAAGGGCTATTCGCGTTTTGCTAGACATTCGCTCAAAATAGAGACCACGGCGGAAAACTTCAGGACTTCGTTTTTGTTGGACGTTTACTGTTTTGGTTTGACCTAGTTCCGGAGCACAATGAAGTTCCGCTTTCGAATTGAAATAATGGTAAAGAACTCTGGTAAGAAGCCTGAACAATACTCCAACGAAAGTTTGTCGCTCAAAATGTATTGTCTTAAGATATTATCTTGGGTGTGGCTCGACTGTTAGAAATATAATACTATGTATTGTTTATTATACATGCGTTTACTCCCCTAATTTGAAGTAATTTTCTTAACACAAAAGTTGTTAACGTTGAGCGACTGACTATAGATATCAAACGATTTAAGGTCAACTAGGGCTGCAGAAGATATTAGGTTGACGTGGCTCAAAACTTTTTCAGCACTTAAACTGTTTGAAATTAGAATTCAGAGAGTTTCACAATGACACGACGCTTGGTTTATCATTAAGTATAGATTTTATCATGCACTCGATATTTTCGTAACTTCATACAATAATTACAAACAAGCGTCGCAATCGGTGGCTAATGTTAAATAACAATGGCTACATCTTCATAATAAATTACATGAGAAACTGAATTTTGCACATTAATATTGTATACAGTATTCTATATAATTATATATATAAATATAATTGACATTAAATATAATGGTACATAAAAAATGCATGTCAGAAATTTTCAAAGCACAAGAACTATGATCATAACCACTCACCCGCTTTTTCTGGTTTTAGAGCCTTCTTCATCGCACACTAACTAATATTTGCACACGAAAATATAGTGAATCAGATATTGAAGTCACGGTAATCAAAACTATATTGAATCACAAAAAAATATACGTTTGTGCTACAGGAAAGTAAAGGAAAATTGTGAGACGTCTTGAATGATTGAACTGACGAGAAGAAATTGTTGGGATGCGCGAACATGTATGCGTAATAGCAATTGCCTCGCTACGAGCATGCGCAGAAGTAGTCACGTGACACTTATCTCACATGAAACCAATTTCAAATATTTGATACAATTCGAAATCATATGGAGAGATGCATATAAAATTATTTAATACACGCAAGGATTCCACATATTTTCGAAACGAACGAAAATTTAATAAATTCCGTATTACTACTAAAGAAAATAATAAAAAAAACTTACGTTTGCGATGATCTTTGTAATAATTGTTCTGAATCACTTCGTGTGATTGTTATTAACAATATGTATACTTGAAATTGTTGTTGCGATAATTATTTTATAAGAAGTATTGATCTTTCACAAAATATTGTTCGTTAGATCAATCTCGAAATTCTTACCATCCGAAGAACTTCCGTGATTGGTTCTCCATCTTTCCCGAGAGAGTATAAATACCCTTGCAGGAAGACGAGTGTCTCACTCGTCGCGGGTCCTCCGATGGGTGCGGATCCACTGGAAGGACTCCTGGGTCCTCTGCTACAATGGACCACTTGTCATCCCTTGACCACTGGACATCCCTTGACCACTGGATATCCCTTGACCACTGGACATCCCTTGACCACTGGACATCCCTTGACCACTGGACATCCCTTGACCACTGGACATCCCTTGACCACTGGACATCCCTTGACCACTGGACATCCCTTGACCACTGGACATCCCTTGACCACTGGACATCCCTTGACCACTAGACATCTCCGAAACGTATGTTTCTTTTTTTATTAAAAAAAATACTGGCTTTGAATCTTTTCTACTCATTAGCTTTGCATCGTAGCTTCACAAGCATTACATATATTGCGTATATATAACTCATATATAATCTTTAACATATTTATATTTCTATCTTATCCTGATCCTAATTTTAACATATACCTATTTCTATTTTTTTACAATCTATAGGGTTGTATTATTCATTTCAATTCCGAAGCGCGAACTTTAGACGTCGTAGTGTCGCCATCTAGCCATCGATTACCCAATACTCTCATTTAATACCAACCGAACCTTTGCCATCGGTTTTCCGCGTTACCAACCGAGCATTGTATTCAACCGAGATCGTTGTTGACAGTTCTCGGGGAAAGGTTTCCGCAGCTGTTGCAAGAAACAAACGCTCTCTCTTGTCAGACAGCATCACGGCTTTTGTTTTCCCCGAGACGGTGTTACGTTTGCTCGCGTGGGAAACGATCAGAAAGTTCAGCCGCGAAGCTGCAGTCTCGGCAACGTGTTACCGCTGAAGGGATCCAACGCAGAACGAAGAAAATGAGGTATTTTGCTGTGAAAGTTGCTTTCTTCATTCCCGCGTCACTACGTTTCATCGTTTCGTTCTAATTTCCGTGGTACGCGATATCGTCGTCCACCTGGGACGATCTCGTGCGTATTTCTGGCAAACGGCCAATTCGTTAGTTGCCGTGAGAATTACAGAAGCAACAGCATCAAATGGATAGAGGGAGAAACGGGCGGGAATCAGGAGACATTCCATTAACTGTCATGCAAGGACCGCCATCTTTTTCACCGTTCTCATTTCGAAAGTCTACTCCGTTTCAGTGTTATTATTTTCAGTTTTCTTTCTCGTTGACGCAAACATGTTCAGTATTTTGTGCTCTCCTTCGCGTTTCGTCTTTTACATGACGAGGCTTCGGCATTGGGTTTTATTGATGCTGTCGGAAGAGAGCATTCCTGGAAAGAGGCGACTGATACGAATTCTATATACGTGGCTTTTGACGGGGTCGTTAAATGTGTTTTTATAGCATAATTAAATTAATTTATGTTAATTATCTTGTTTGTGAGATTACTTATTTGTTCCTGTTATCTTATTGCGAATAAATTAGTATTTTGTTATTTTATTGTATGGTTTGTTGTTTAATATAATAGCGTAAAGGTTATATTTTGCTGTTAGCGTAGCAATAAAATGGCGATAATTTCTGTTTACTATTTAGCCTTTATCGAGCGTCATAATAAATGTCAATGAGTTTCAATCAATTCTGTTTTCCACGTGTGTACCATGTGTCTGTTGTAATCCTTTCCTGTTACGTCTTGTTTATTTAATTGAGTGTTTATATGTTCGTCATTGATTATTATATAATTATGTTTATTTTGATTCTCATTATATTGTAAAATCTTAAAATAGATTCAACATACTGTATCCGCATGTACATGTTTCCATGTTTCGATTTTATGATCTATTTTTTAGTGATTTGCACCAAATACTTTTACAGCAGCAGATCACAAATGACAGCGATGAATGGAAAGAGACCGTCGTCAATCCCATCGCGACATCAATCTGATACTATAGCTCAACATTTTGACTTAATTAAGTATATATATGATTGTAAGTAATAGTAAATTGAATTGCGATTACAGTTGACTTAATGTCTTTGATCGATGCATCCTATTCTATTGAAATTTAATTATTACAGCATGGAATACAGTATCCAGAGAGTTGGATATGTGCCATAATCAACCACACAGCAATTCTTCGAATTATAGGAATGGTGCATCTGTCACATATTATCAAGAGAGAGAACCAAACCCACAATTAAAAGGTATATACTAAGTTTATATGATGTTTCCCTTGATGTAGTCTCATTGGAAATGATCAATATCATTGTCATACTTACAGATTTTGAACCATTCAATTTAGAAGCCTGGTGGGGACAACGTGTTGTTCAAAGTATCACCAGGAATGCGAGCTCCTAGTGTCAGGCCCAACATATCGACTACAATCGAACATTCTCAAACAGACATAAGAAACAGAAGAGATAAATTAAAAGTTGCCGAGAATACAGTTCTTTCCTTTTCTAGAAACAATTTATTGTATACTCAAAAGTAAGAGAGTTCAGGAGGATAGAATAGGTATAAATAAGTATCTAGCAATCAGTTTTGAATCTTTTTGATAATAAAGTTAGGATATTAGTGAAAGGAATAAAGGTGATGAGAGAGCATGAGAGAGAATAGAAGAGTCAGGGGCTACAAATGTATAAATAGTAGTAACATTCCTCCAATCTTTTATCGTATTTTAATGTAATGTCGCCTTTTCCTGGACCTTTTTAAACGTCGTGTTTTTAAAAGTATTTTACACGAAGATCGAATCTTAAGCCTTTGCCTGTTTCTGATATTGTCTTTCTAAGATTTGAGAATCAACACATAAATGATTAAGAGGTATAGTGCATGCTAAAACTATTTATTTTATTTGCCAAAACAAAGTAAATATAATTGTAAGAAATAGTTTATTACAAATCAAATTTTCACTGTTACTTAAAGAGAAATGTAGATTAATTCATCTTTTTATCACTTTGTAATTGAGACTTGAATACGGAACGTTGAATCGAGTGTACGTGAATTACACACGAATTCAATGTACCTCGATTGTACGAACTATACAAGAGACGAATTGTGAAGGTTTACCTTTTAAAAGTTTACACATATATGTATTTTTCCACGAATTGCATTTTACATTTTTAATAAATTTTCCACTTACACGTCTAATAATGAGATGGTATTTCAATTTAAAAAGATAAGTATGTTTCAAGATTGTTTGCAATGAAAGTTCACTCACATAAAACAGTAGGTTGCACATATGTATATCTTTGACAAAAGAGAAAGGTATTCAACTTTTACCGAGAATAGTGTGATAATTATTACGATTTTAAATACAATTCAACATATGACTATGTACACTTACTATTACATATATCAATGCGTAAATGATTGCATCTATACGTGTACAGTTATCCTGTAAGACTTATCTGATAACAATTTTTAACAACAAATAACGACTAATAATATCTTGCAAAACACGTGATTATCTTTACCGATCGCACTTAATGGTATTTTTTTATGTACAATTAAACATGAAGAGTATTACTATGATTAGATACGACGTATATCTAGTTCGATACTGTTGCATGTTACGAATGTCGTAACGTTAGGAATTCGTACACTTCAGAGAATGATAAGCATCGCTATGCATCTAGTTATCGACTCAATAGCTTGATGCAATTAAATAATTCGTCATTTCCAAGGAACCGTGAATCATTATCGATCATGGTCCGAGCTTGATCTAACGCGTTCGATTTTAATGTCTTGACGATTCGTTCCAAATTACAAAGGCTCCTCTCTATCGCACGTTTTTCGCTATTGAGCATCTGTATTTAATTGAAACAAACGAAGTTTACATTTTGTGCCGATCGTGATGGAATCGATGTACATTTTCAACGATATACGAAATATAGGTATACAACAAATTACATCTCTCCCGGTCAATATTCTGTAATCGGTAATCTACGAAGTTCTTTGAAATTCAAATTAACCGCAAAAAATATTCAACAATAAAGACAATGTTTTTTAATAAGATGGTCTTTTCATTTTTGCAGAATAAATCATTTAGAATAAATATTTTACGTTCAACCATAAATTAAAAATCGAAAAATTTGTTTACTCACCGTGGCGCCAACGTTTAAACGAGAGAATGAATTTATTCCAGTAAGCGTGGTTTGCGCGGCAATGTTACACATTTTAATTTTCGTTGTTTGCGTGCCACAGGGCACACCTGTTTGTTTAACGTTTACAGACGCGTATATATTTCTGAAAAACATCGAAATCCTATCAAATTGCGGTTTTTCGTACTCGCTTTCATCATCGACAAGCTCCATTTTGATCATCGCCGCGTCATTATTTAACGAAAGGGGATATTTTAATTTGATCTCTCTGTCGATCGATAATTTAAAAATATACTCTTCGTAGAAAATGCCGCCAGAGTGCGTCTCGATGCAGAGCACTCGCCCGCACCTGTCGATCTCTCTGCTCTCGATATCGAACTCGTTCTTTCGATTCTCGTTCCCGCGCAAGAAGGTTCGTGCATTGAGAGTGGTGTCCTTTTCTTCCTCGCATATTTTTGCATTATACTTGTGATTTTCTTGTGTTAATGTGCCACTGGAGTGATCAAAATGCACGACAGAAGGTTTTGTAACTGTGGATCCATTCGGTGAGTCATTATTTAAAATTGTTGAATTAATTTTAGTCTCATTAGAAGTAGCGTGGTCACGCTGCTCATTTTCTCTTTCTGGAATGTCCTGGCGCGATTCCTGCTGCGTCTGAAACTTTCCAACAAATTTATGCGCTATAGTCACGATAATAAATAATAAGAATGCAAAATATGTGTTAAATCGAATCGAGAAATGTTATTGCACCAATATTTCGTGATCGTGGGAGCGTTATTGGTAGTTTTGAATAGTTGAGAAAATCGTGTGACGTAGAAACATGGCGTTTGAATGAGATTATGAAGGTAACATTAGTTTCTACAAGTGAAGCATAAATAAAAGTTGGTGGTAGTCGTATTTCGGCGGGCACGTTCGTAATATCAATTTCTGTAAAAGTATAACGGTAGTACCTTTTTCACTACGACTTATGTTTACGATTATGCTTTTTCGAATTGGCGCGATGTGAAATTTATGCGATAAATAGGGTTTTACTACAGGGGAGTTGGAAAGCATTTGCAGTATGGATACCGAAAAGAGCTTTAATATTTCATGTGCACGAAATATTTTAATATTTATTTCTCCCAATTATTTGAGTTTTCCATTTATTAATATGTCCTCGATTAATATAGATTTTGTTCATATTAAATATAATATGACTAAATTATTTATCAATTTTGATCATTTATTGTGTAGTTTTATTTTCTTCGTAATATCTATCTTAAAAGCATCCCACATTTTTCTAAAAGAGTGCAGTATTGGAGAATCCATTTTTAGAATAGAAAATCTAGCTTCTAGCAAAAGGGCATTATTAAATATTCCATGTCTAAGGGAGCATTCTACATTTTGTAATAATAGACGATGGCTTAATTAGCTTCTACTGTTTTCCATAATCGTTATTTGCATTTTATATTCGTAATTGTGTGCTTTCTTGCTAAACTAAATCCTGCTACGAATTGTACAGGGATATAAAATAGTTCAAAATATTTGTACGTATACATGGAGCAGCTGTTTTTTCCCTATTGATTTTGTATAAAATTTTGTACTAGTTGCACAGACGCATTCGTAGCCACAGGGTATCCTTTATAAGGATTTAATTTGATTTCCACGGAATATTGAAAAAGTTTTCTTCAGCCATGTTTACACCAAGTACATGCATATGTATATTTTTCGATTAATTATATGGAACTAGTATCGTGTAATTTGTACGATATTATGTTTCTGTGTACCATGCTGTATTCGTTATTATAGGCCAGAAAAAGAAAATTATGTTACCAGGGAAACGGAGTGTAATTCTACGGGATATTAATTCTCGTTATGTGCAGCAGCCAATATTCGTGTGTCTGCATTAACTTGTGGAAAATGAGAACGCGAACCAGAGTATTTCTAATTTAGTGTATCGCTTTTTTTAAAATGGTATCATTATCCCTATTCACTGCGTATTGAGAATATCCTTTAACATTAAATGGTTCAACATTTTTCATTTTTTCCAATCCTTCCGTTATTGTTCTTACTGATAGCTTCATTATATCATCTACAGTTTCAAAGAGCAATAGATTCATTTTTGGTAACATTTTATCGAACAGACGCTACAATTTTTAATATTTCTCTTGTTCTGGATAACGAGCGTAAACTTAGTGTATTATGTGCGCGTTAAGTACTGTGAATAGGAATTACTAATTATCACAAGCCCTTCAGTTTCACATGTTTGTACGCTTAATCCATTTGTGCATTTGCGTAATCCTATGTTTATCTCATATAGTAAACTAATTCTGCGTGAGTGGTTAGTTAGGCAACTGTAGACGAAGATATTAACTGTAATAATATTCTTGATTCCAGTAAACAGTTAAGATCAGATCCTAAGATCTGCTGATACAGTGTGTGTAGTGTGTACAATATGTAACTCAATCGAGAGATGTACAAGACTTAAGCACTTGATGTGAATTACAGAATTGTGCATAAATACTGTTGCATAGAGTAAAATGAGATAAAAATTAAGTGACAAAACTTAGAAACGTAGGAACATGATAGAGTAATTTTTAATTAATAGTTTTAATAATTAGAGAAACAAGCTACGACTTCAATTTTATCAGTCTTCATTTGGAAATTATTTTACCATGGAGGATTATTTCTCAAATTTACTTCCAAATATTATGGTCTCCTGTGCATTCTCTGTCTTCAAAAAGTTAATATAACTCCTGTTTAATAGGCATCTTCCAAGTAAAGATCAAAGGTACGAACCTTTCTCTTAAGATTCTTTATGACCTCTTTCAAAACGGAATTCTGTTTCTTCAGTAAGGCCAGTTCCGATTCGTCTTTTTCGTTTTTAGTGGTCCAAGCGAGATGCCGCAGATTCTTCATGCTTTCATCGAATAAGTTTCCTCGCTCGGTCAAGTTCTTCAGAGCTGTTTCAAACAGATACATTCGGCTTACATGGAGGAATCCGAAGGGGAAACGGATAATGCTTACCTTCAGCCACAACTTGACAGACAGAACCGACATCCAAGTCGAAGCGTTTTAAAGTTTCAAGTAGGTTCGCCAGCTCGAAAGTTCGGTTTTCGTGCTCCTGCTGCGAGCTCTGATACGTTTCTACCTCCTCCTCCAATCGGGTTACCTATTAAACGCACGTGCTCGAGATTCGCGTTAAAATAATATCAGTGTTAGTAACTTCAAATCTTTGTATCATATAATCACTTGTGTTTATGGTTATAGCGGTCCTTAGTATATTATATATTAAAATTCTTTAAAGTAATTTGTACGAAACTTTTGAAATTTTGTTTTAAACGTTCCGAGCGGTGGAATATTAAAATGAAAATGCAATTTTTTAATTTAGTGTATTTATAAATGAGCAATCTTTATAATCCTTTTTAATAAGCTTTGCATTTCGTTGCAAATATTTCAGTTATATTACAAGTTTTGAGATTACTATTTTAAGCTTTTTTTTCAGAAAAATCACGCTCTGAAGTTAATTATTCGTAAGCGAATCAAATTACGATTCGCACTAAAGCTGCCTCGTTAACACCGTCACTGTAATTCCATGCAGTTACGATCTCAACTCGGTTGTTATTTAAAACGTGAAAGCTGCTTCCCAAATCCCCGAGATTGTTAAAATCATTAGCATACTGTAACGATAATGGAAAATTGCGCACGTTTTTTGTCGAGCAATTTCCATCAGAAACCACAACTATTCGGGATGGAATGGAGCGTTCGCTCGTGATATTTCCTCCCATCAGATAAAACCTATTCTGTCTTCGTAAAATGTTAGTGACTAGGGTGTTCTGCGTAGAGAGATACGTATTGTTGTTTTGTAAATGAACGGTTTTACGATCCAGCGATCTTCAGCGATGGACCATTAACTGTTTAAGAGCCTTCATCTCGACACCTCTTCGTTTCCTGGTTTCAGTGTTTGCATCCCCCTGGAAGTGGTAGTGCGATACTACGTTCAGGGGATGAGCTCCAGTTAGATCAGCCTTCTCTTAACGTGGACAATCGTAAAACTTCGGCGTTAACTTCGCTTTATGCGAGTGGTGGGCCACTAGAAAATTGCCGCCAGCAGGCGCTAACACGTGGCAAAAATAGAAACGAAATCAATAGGTTGGAAGTGGGAAGGGACAAGGTTGAGGACGAAGACATTTTTATTATTAATTTTATAGAAAAGTGCTTGGGATTTGTTGGACGAGTTATCTGTAATTTACATGGAATTTAGTAGACATTGAATTGAGTGTAAAGAAAATTGTGTTTAGGAATATTATTAAGTTTTGGTGGAGGATGAATCGTGAGAGATATTAATTAATTGATATCAAGAGAGATGAAGTAGTAGTTTCTTGAAATAAAATATTATCGAAACAATTTATCTCTGTAGAGTTCTAATAATTCAACTGACAATGAGCATAAGCGTTACTTCGAAAATCTTTAAATAATGTAAACGATCAAAAGCAGCCTTGGCGTTTTCTGCGCCCCTCTTCATCTTTGTCAGGTTTAAAGATAACTGTATCTGACGTACTTTCTCCAGGAATTGTGAGAGGCACTCAACTGGCAAGCTTTAGACTGCGAAGAAAATTCAGTGCGAAATTTTCTGAAATTCTTCCCAACAGAGTATTCCTTCCTGACAGGAAGATGCTACAGCGACATTTCAGTACTTCATACTATGAGACGAAAGTAATTAACAAACTAGTCTTATAAGCAAGACAAATATAATGGTTTTCAAAATAATGTCTTTTCAGTGTATCACTTTTAATCGTTTTAGTTGTTTATTCGTGGCGTATCAAAATCATTTTACTTCCTATATTTTATTGCTTTGAGGACACTAAGAATCTAAATGTTATGGTGATTAGAATCACGATGAAATCATATTAGCTTACTAAAACTGTCTGTCTAGAGTCTTGGAGTACAGAAGCTTGCAAGTTGTTTCGAGTTTGAAGTTGCTTAAAATTTGAATATTCAAAAGTAATGGAGGGACGACAACTTCGATTTCACGTATCAAAAAGGCGACGTTTCAAAGGGTTCGGTGTACCGATGCGCCGTTTGTAGAAAAAGCTTGACTAAAACACCAGAGTGAATGCATATCAATTAAAAAGTCGCTTTGATGTTGGTTTACGATGCATATAGCATTGGCATTTTGTCTGACATTTTTTGAAGTAGTGTTCCTCATACTATGCACCGAGAAAAATTCGAGTTTTCTTCGTTTCCTCATTTTTCTCGCGTTATATGAATATACAGTTCTACGATTGGGATCTTAGATCAAAGCAAAATCTTTCTATCAGTTTGAAGTAAAATAAAACCTTGTAATAACGAAGTCTTGAGAATGTAACGACCTCCTCTCGTTTTTTCCTTCTTCAAGAAGATGTATTATATATTGATAAGTCAATTGCTTTTTCACGTTCAAAAAAGGATTTCACAAGGCCCTCTTTATTTTAATTTCCATTGTAGTGATGGAAACTGAAGTAAATAATTTTATTAAAGATTGTCAACTACCTTATCCTTGGCTTCGTTGTATAGACCGATTAATTCCTGAAATTGTTTCTCCGTAGTTTCTCGAGTCATCTTCAAAATGTCTTCACATTCTTGTTTAATCAGACCCATCGCGTTGTTAGATTGAATTTTATTTCTGCAAACAGATTATGGGAACAATTTAAGTTTTTGTTCGAGTAATCTTGACTTGAAATTCTTATTTCATATTCGAGTGCGTGTATACAATTTTACTGTGCTGTACAAATTCAATGAATACAAATTTCCAAGAAAATTTCAATAGAAATTTTTTAAAAATTGCTCTGGTCATTGACGTTATATGGAACTTTTAGTTTTCGATTCCTAGTTCTCTTCACGTACGCAATTTTAAGGAACGCGCAGCTCGTGGCGGTAAAAGAGAACAAACTACAAGGAAACTGATGCGTGAGGATTGCCCGATGAAGTCTTGGAGATTTCACAATATCCTATCAGCTTATTGAATTTATTTCCTTTCGAATTTCTTGTTTTCTATGTGGCGAGAATGTTGCCTTTGCTTATGTAATAAAATCCCTAGAGTTTCGTTTCACAGTTCAATGTTGTTTATCATTGCTTTCATATTTCCATTTTTTACTATCACGTAAAAATTAGAAATACAAAACTCAAAGATTTAGAAATATTTTATGATAATTTTGGAATTTAATTCTAAGAAGTATGAACTGAGTTAAACAATTCTCGCAAAGTTCTATATTCTGATCCATGCGTGTTTAGTGACGCAATATTGGGAACATAAAATTTGTGAGAAAGTGTTAAAGATACACTTTATCTATGAACAGTCGTGATGTTAAGAATAGGACATTTCATCTGGGTCTTATTCAACATGTTCAAAAGTTCGAAGATCGATAAGCTTCAAATTCTAGTTCTTCCTTCAGTTCTCCTCGATGAAGCATGAAACCGAATTATGAAGTTCAGAATACCAGCGTATGCAGGAATCTCGAGGTTTGCAATGATGCTTCCAATTTGAAATTCAGTTATAACAATTCTAAGTTTCTCGTGGAAAAGGAATTTCCTATTCACTGTCGAGTTTTCCAATATTTCACTGGAGAGTTTTCAATTGAAAATGTCAATGCAACTGTAATCATCAAAATAAATGGAGTGATTTTCGTAAGCATTAATCTTTCGCTGCCATACTCGCTTAATTACAATATTAGTTCTATTCAACACAGAGGCTATTAATTCTTGCTGATGACATGTAAAATTCCTTTGGAGCGTTCAGTTGTAGCAGCATGGCTGATCGAACATTTGTACTAATTTACCCACCCATTTACATTTCATTAGCTTATTTCGTTCTCAATTCCAGTTACCAAACCTGGCAGGTTTGAATAGACGCTTGATATGTTGGTATATAACAGTGTTACACGTCATGTGCAACATTTAACAAAAACAAATATTTGATGTTTCAATACGATATAACGTTAATTGTTTGCTACACTGTTACACGTGATATGAGCAGTGAAATTGACACTTTAACACTTCGTATTATCGAGGACTTTATAGTAGAGTTTAGAAATTTGTATAGAATTTTCAGTGAAAATAACAAATATTTTATAAAGAAATAAAAGAGTCGAAAATATGCAAATGTAAGTCTTCTAGATTTGAAAAAATAAATTCACAGTGTTTGAACTTTGCATAATCATCGTAGAGCCTGAAACTTATTTCAACTCTTGATCCGAATTTTCCCGAGAACCATCATCGTGGTATTTCGTCTTAATTAACGCCAAACCATCTGTTGATACTCCTTACAAGTTTGCGATTCCTCTTCCGGTAAACAATCAAGCCACAGGCCGTGGTGTATCAAACGTGCCTCCTCTCGAGGAAAGGATAAAATGCAAATTTCCACGTGTACCTGTACAGAGCAGTAGTCAATGACAGGGAAGCAACTACAGGTTGTAACTTTGCCACACGACAAACAATTTCGAATTTCACTATGATAACACTTATTGAGCGCTAGCATCGTGTCAAATTTTGCTTTGGCTTTTGATCGTGATTAATTTGATACTTGGATATTTCTAAAAGAATGGAAGAGCCGAAGAGCGTGTATGTTGATGGAAATAAAGGGCAGGTATTCGATAGGATAATATAAATTTTTAATAGTGCTTTTAGATTTTCATTTATAAGTATTTTTTGATACAATTATTTTCATGTGAGGTATGTAAGTTAAGTTAAAATGGACATGTTAGGAGATGATGAGCAGAAATGCTTTCGAGATAATATGCAGTAGTGTAGGAAGTAGTATGACTTTATATAGTGTTTATCACTTCGTCAGTAGTATAAGTCAATATGTGGTCAGACGTTTACCTAGTAACATATCCCAATATGTAGTCAGCCCGCGCGCAAGTAGATTTTGAGGATCAGACGACTAATTCCAGACTTTCAGAAAGTATTTTTCAAATACTTGAAGAAATTAACAATTTTGAGAAGTATAAGCAAATTTCTAAATTTACGAATATTTTTGTACGATAAAACAATTTAATAATTTACTTATTCAATGGATCATAGCTTAGTAATTGAAGCATATAACATCGACGTTTTGATGCTTTCAGTTGGAAATTAATAATTACTAGTAATGATAGTAATTAAATTCTTTACTTTTCCAAGACGGCATCTAATGGCACGAAATGTCATGCTCAACCTCCATAATTTCCCTCTTTTTTCTTTGAAAGTTGTTTACCAAACAGTAGAGCAATCAGGAAAAGTCCACCAGTGTCAATACCGCTGACGCAAAAGTAAACTGGTCGTACCTCGAGTTTAACTTCCAGCACGACAAATCTTCGTTTCAGTTGGTAAACTGAATCTAACGATCTACGGCCAGAAGACTCAGAAATTTTTAATGGAAATGAAAGCTCTGGTGTTACTGCGGACGTAATGCCAAGACTCCTCCCTTGCCTTTCGATTATGATTAGGAAAAGTGTTTCAGCTGGAACGAAATCAAGGTAGCCATTTGATCAAATTTTCAGCATTTTCTAATTGACTAAATTAGCTTCTGGATAGATTTTCTGTACTTCTAACATGCATCGAAAAGCTCCTTTCTCTGACAAGGAATTTTGGTCATCGTTTTGCATGCTGCGTTATCCTGGATAACGAGAGAGCGTTGTTATTAAGCCTGAAATTCAATTTTATTCATAATTTGTCAATCAATACATGGGTCGTGTTCATCAGCGCGATTGTAGCTTCGACATGCTGTAAAACAAGCATCTGCATTCATGTACATATACCCGTCGGTTTGTACAGCCAAAACCAGCAGCATAACTTCGAAAATACTATTCAAAATTTATCGGAGATGATAAGAGAGTCGACACAAAAGATTTTCTGTAATGAACCATTCTTATTTCTTCTTCATTCATTACTGCTTTAAAGATTATAAAAACGTTTTGAATTTCGCAATGATTTTACCGAAAATTGTATTTCATTCCTATAGAATAAGATATACGTAATATTCAAATCTCTCGTCACGTATAATTGTATGTTCTACATTTTTTTATCGATTTATTTTACTGTATTATACGTATTTCTCATTCATCTGTGTTTCCAAAGAAAATTCTTACAAATGTTGAACTTCCTTTGTTTTACGAATACAGTTTTTCCAAATATCAATGTTTGCGTCTTCTGGATATTTACAAGATAAATTTGTATCGTTTTCTCTGCGGGATTTAATTTTTCAATTTCAAATGAAAATATGTGTTTCAGGATTGACATGTAGTTTTAAATTGAAACACACGTTTCCACGATTACTGCGCACGTAAAATTTTACCTGATTTTCTGCCTGAACGGTTTGTTTGTTTGGCGTTGAAATAGGATAGCGCTTGATAAAATCGTTGCATCAATCGGGGCTCTCTTGCTAATCACACAGTTTATTCAGATTCGCAAATTTGCGCTGTTACTCGACAACGCACCTCACATTTACGCTTTGAGCTTTTCCTGCGAGTTCAACGAGCGTGTTTGTTGGTTTATTTGTCTTAAAAAATCGAGAAAAATGATTTGCCTGGCGGTAGGCTCCAATCAAATATGAATATTCTGAAAGAGAATTAAAATTGATAAAAGATTTTTTAAAATCTACTTTTCTGAAGACGAAAAGTAGTTTAAAACTTTCTTGTAACAATATTCCACAATAGAATAATTAATATGCACAGTCTCAAGTAGCTGAAGAATCTACTTACCCCTAGCCTTTGAAATCTATTATATCGTAATGCTTTTTGAGACTTTTCGCGGAAGGCTCCTCAATAAGCACTCATTTAAATCATTCGAGGAGGTGGGTAATATTAGCAATTTTTCTAAACATTACTAGCATTCCTTCGATAAGAGTAATTAGTGACAGTTACGGATGAATTTACAAACGCCACTACAGTATTACCACTTTTGCTATCGATACCGATAGAATTTGATAAGGGGGGTTCTCATTTATCGAAAAATAGCGTTTCAGTTGTCACAGTGTCAGCAGAAAAACCGGATGATTTACCAGCAATCGGTGACGATCCGTGAACACGATTGTGAGGATGCACCCAGACCGAGTAAACGTCCGGTTCCGGTGACAGAGGATTTATTGTTACATGAGCCACGTAACGCGATATTCTACCTATGGCCTCTGCTGCCCTTTGCTGGCCCTGCCAATGTGTGAATAGCTTCTGTAATTGGCAAACTTTTATATATCGCATAGAGTCTGTCGAACATGGCAATTGGCTTAAGGTTCCGCGAAAGTAATTGTCATTCAGATATAATTGAAATTTGATAGTGAAGTTGTAGCAGAGTGACTTTTTGTTACTAATGCTCTAGGCAGTAGCGTTCTGTAATTGATACTGGATTTGCTTTATCCAAAAAACTCTTATATTTACCTTGTGCTCTTTTATTATTTTATGAATATATTTTAATGAAATATTAAGCTTCAGATATAAGGATTTTGGGTATTTTTGAAAGTGTAAGCCTACTATTTGTTATATACTTGTATATTTATGGAGTTAGGTTGTGAGGACGTAGGATAAAGTCGTGAGTTGGTGTAGGATAATAAAAAGTAAATGATGTTCGACTGATCTATACTATATCATCGTTTTTATATGAAATCTATCGACGTAAGGGTTCTTCAATTAATCTTCCATAGAAAAATGTTTCCATATTCTTCGGTGTTGAATAATCAAACGACTTTACACATTTAAACGAGACGTATTTCGAGCTAACCAATTTTTGGTTTAACGAATGTTCTCCACTTTTTCGGTTTCGTGATCCTTCTCATGCTGTATGAAATATCCTATTGACAGAGGTTCCAATACGTAAAATACAACATTCGAATGCTTTACAATGTTAAAATAAATATGAAGCTCGGACAGTCTTTTGTGTTCGTTGCTTTTTTAACGCCCTTTAAACTTGTGACACTGTTTTCAGCAAACACAGATCGGTAGGTTAACATTTTACGAAGTTTCTCTGCCAGTTAATACGCTATCGACGATCAATTCGTCAAATTCTGTTTACTTTCGCTATTTCAGCAAATCACCTGGCCGTGTTCGATCATCGGCATGTTGTTCCAAGATTCCACAAACAAACCAGAATCTATGAATGTTTTAATAACGATATTTATTTTCTCAGTATCATATGGCCCCGTGTTTGAGGAATCAGTGTGGCTATTTAGCCAAGTATCTAATAAAAATTTTCTTCGATTTCTTTATAAGAAAACTTTATAGCATAGGACTTAAAAATATATAAAAGTATATGAAAATTGAAAATTGATAGCATTGAGAGATTTAAGATACAATCGGCTTAAATACACTTAGAGCGCAAATGGAGTTCAATCTGAAATGGATTTCAGATTGAGTATTAAGAATCAGGATTATGGAGTGAACTAATAGTGAATTGACCTGGAACCATATTTATTCTAAACTACTATTCACTTGACGCAGAAATATTATTAACTTTAAGAAGCTTTTAGATAAAAAATAGTAGTAATAATTGGAAAAATGATACCTGCAGAAATTGTATTTTTTATTCATTTTCATGTATATTCCCAGAATCTAAAAAAGTTAACTCAATATTTTGCTACCAAATACCAAAACTCTTGAAAATTTCAACAATAAGTGACACTCAAGAAGCAGCATAAAAGAATACATTTTTACTCGTGTGCCTGAAGAATTTTCGATGATTCAGCCTCTTATCCTTGCGCAGCAGTGAACCAGAGGACAAATGGCACGGAACCATCGACCTCTTCCGTTCGTAACGGAGCCACGAAACAAATGGCCAAAGTCTACGAGCGCGTTGCCATCGGATTTTCAAGAAGATGCAAACGATTTGTCTCTTGACTCCCTCTTATTCCACGTTACTATTCAACTGCGTCTTCCCCCTCCAGAAAAACCAATCAGAGCTTCTGTCCAGAAACTCAGCATGAGTTACAACAAAAAATCGTCTATGAATTATTTTTCTACGTCCTCGACATTTCCACATGCGTGGAATGGAACTATTTTATCATGTGTTAGACAGGACGAGCTGTTTCATCGAGTCGTAACACTCGTAACGAAATCGTAACAACCAACGCTGCAGTTGAAACAATAAAACGCATTTTCGCGTGTTCGCATTTCTAAACGATAAATCGCAGATTCTCGTTGCCCTGATATTGCATCAAGAAACTAGGCCACCATTTTGATTCGTTCTCTACGATCGGTTAGACGTTACTGATTTAATGACTACTTATAATTGCCTTTTTGAAAAGAAGGAGAGAATTCAGGATTGATAAAAAAGTTTTAAAACAGATTCTACGAAAAATGTATTATCACTGAGGAGATCACCCAGAAGTCTAATTATTTATTATCTAAAGTAATTTAACGATTGGAATTTGAACTATTATTTTTTTATGCTATTATGAGACAGTCTATAATATTACAGAGATTTTTTTGTGGTTTTACTGCTGTTTTTTATCTTTTAATAATTGGATAATCAATTATAATAAATATCAAACTGGATATATCGAGATAGAATTGCTAAAATTATGCAATGTCGAGTGAAAACTAATAATTGGATAATATAATAAAGGTTCATTATAGTTTTATAAGTTTTTAAAAAATAATAATGGAATCACAGCAACCAGTTTCGTTCCTCCCTTTAAATATTGGAGGTCCTGTGGTTATTCTACATCTAAAATTCCATCGGTGTCAAAGTAATATGAATATTAATGAAAAAATATTGAAGATGAAGTTATTGGAATATTAAATTAGAGAATTTTAATAATCGTATTCGTATCATGGTCTCTTGAAGGTAATTAATCCGTCGAGGGGTTCATTAGAGACGGAGATTATTTTCGGACTGAATTGAAACGAATCGTTATTAGAACCTCACGAACCATAAGTCAAGGTATAAATTCATTTATCCGGGGTCTCGTATTAGCATAAGGCAAAAGTAGCGCGAAAATGCTAAAATTTGCGGGAAAGTTACGAGATTTATGGAATCAACGAAACTTTTAAAAGCAACGACGGTAACCTGCTCCCACTTTTGCCACTGTTCGTGACTTTTCTGACTTTCCTCAGGAGTCGAATTTCAGAAACTTTTCCCCTGTATCTTTCGTTTCGTGCTCCGAAAGCCATTTTTCGTCCTGTTCTCTGGCTACGTGGGATTTTGATAAGCGTATAGTAACTTCAAACCTATCATCTCGCGAGAAGGCTATGAATTCTCTCAGTATATCAGTTTAGTCGATGATAAACAATTTTAGGTGAAAAACTTATTTCATCGTCGTTTTTTATGTCCAGGAAAAGCTGTTATATTGCTAGGATTCGCTGCAAATAAGTTTTATCGCAAACTATTATAGCTACCTCTATGTAATACATATTTGAGTTCAGAGTTATGAGGTTTCTGCGGCAAAAGTTGTAAATTACGGTTTCCAAATTGAACTAGTGGGTTACGAATGTGGGAAATTAACAGTGGGGAAATTCACTGTCTGTGCGTGATTTCATATTTCAGGGTATTACAAAATTTTTTTAATACTTTCGGAAGTGCTTATTTAGAACGTAAAGAATAATCATTTGTCTGTTTTATGCGACAGTCAATTATATAGATATGTTCATAAAAAGCAAAATTTGGACAATAGAGTTTAATAGCAAAATAAGCTTTTCCAACGAAAATCCCTGAGCTCCCCTTTAAACTCTAAATATCACACCCTGACACATTCAATTTTTCCTATTTTTCATACATCGTGAAAAATCTCCTACATGAATTAAACACACAGAATATCGATCAATCATCCGACTCGCCCGTCTTTTCCCGACAACTGACAGCAATTTGCACCCAGAATGCACGAAGGGTAATACTGTATTCTCGTTTCAGGTACGAGGAATGAGTATAAATCGACGCGAAAGAGGAGTTCGAGTAAAATAGACGACAGGTGGATCTGGTACTCTTTACCACCCGAGAAACAACGGAGCAAATTCACGATAGGTGGCCTGGGCCGAGATGCAAATTGCTTGACGGCGACGTTAAGGAGGAAAATACGGAAATTGAACTCGATCGCTGGCTGATTCGTCGAAATTAATCCCCTAGTTAATTAAAGCTCTCGGATTAGGTTTGAACAAGAAGAGACTGCGTGGACTCGAAATAAAAGACGTTGTTAATTGTACGCGTTTATAATTGAGTAAGCCGTGAAACGACTGGAACCTGAGAGGAAGGAAGCAGTATAAAAGGATAAACGATTCTTAAGGTGTGGAGTGGAAAATAACCAGCGGAATGCTTCCACAATTATGGATGAGGTGCTACGAAGAGGAGAGAAGGGAAATGATACCGGATTAATTAAAATGGAGGGAAAGTTTCAGGTCAAAGAAGATCGTTGGGTGAGTACCTGTCTTCACTTCTAGAATGTATAATCCTATAACAAATTGGTTAATTGCATTTGTGGTTTTAAAGTGTTCGATTGAGGGTCTTAGGATTTGATCGATAGAAAATCCTGTTTAATTGACGTGTGCAATTGAATCCATTGTGCATGCAAGGGTTCTGTTTGGATTTAGAGATACGTCGATTTAGGTACATACGCGCAACTAGGTGTTCTGTTTCGTAGGATTCGAGATTAATGTTATAATCCATCGATAGGGAAGTAGGTGTTGCTACTATGTGGTGCCAATACACCACACAATTTCCATAATCGTGCTAATAGCTTGCTATTCATGTGTAACACGATATGATCTTATCGTCGAATGCTCTTCAAAAATGTAATAGATATGTATGTTGCATTTGGCTACCATCGACTTCGAACGTTATAATCGGATGAAATTATCGTGCATGACCAGTAACATTTTGATTTTCCAAATTATAGAGCACAATTTTGCATCGCGTTAATATGTATTGAAAATGTCAACGACATTTAGTATTTGAGGTACTCATGTTTCAGTATGTAGAAGAAATTAATTTTTCTTTTTAAATTATGATTGTCACTTTTTGCACATATTACTTGAAATATTGTATCTAAAAAATTAAAGATGGGATATAGAAAAAGTCAATTATCAGATTAATGAATTAATTTGAAATGAATTTTCAAAGAAACAAATTCGTAGGTGAGCAAAACTATTCTTCGAATCTACTTGTTCCCTCTTCAATTTTTATTAAAGGTATTCAAATGATGTGTTATATTCTTTCACTGTATCAGTAGCTCACGTAGAAGGTACAGAGTGAAACTAAACAATTCTCATTAATCTAC
Source organism: Calliopsis andreniformis (assembly GCF_051401765.1). Classification (NCBI taxonomy): domain Eukaryota; kingdom Metazoa; phylum Arthropoda; class Insecta; order Hymenoptera; family Andrenidae; genus Calliopsis; species Calliopsis andreniformis. The sequence continues at coordinate 9,719,845 of NC_135063.1, forward strand.
ATTTGATACTTTTTCAAACAATAGTGCAGCCACAATGTGAAAAATTTCAAAGACTTAGGGAGAAATGAATGAACGACAAAAAGTGAGCATTCCTGCGTATATTTCACAGATAACTGACGTATTTCGGCCAACGTTCGACGGTCCGCAATTGGATTTCTCCTGGATTTTCAACCGATCGGATCTTACGTCCGTTGATTCTCGCTTTCCTCCAATCGTACTTTTTCCTAGCATTTCGACAGGGAATGTTCGTTTGATTCGTCGGCTAATCAAGATTAATGGGAATCGAGATCAGGGACTATATCCCCTTTAGCAAATTTGCATAAGTGTGTGCACTGACTGTCTCCTATTGGTTCGAAACCAATGAATAATGCTTCGAATTATAACGTTGACTTAACAGAACATCGATTCCTGTTCGATTGTAAAGCTGTTTAGTTCTCTTGCAATTAGAAGTGAGGAAGATATTCTTGCCTCGATAGTTGACATTAGTATATGTGAGTGTTAGCACGAAAAACTTGGAATTCAAAAACAGTTTTCATAGAAAAATTAGTATTATTACCTTGATTACAAATTCTATTATTTTCCACATTCTAGAAAAATATGAAGTACTCTAAATTTTTATAATAGATACGACTAGCTTGAAATTTATCTTAGTTAATTAAATGTTTAGAGAATGAAAAATAATACCATCTACAAATGGCTAACATGACATACCTTTCAATAAATTCTTTCTGTTGGTAAAAAGCGTTCTTCCAATGGTCTCTTTCAATCATCGCGTTCGTTAGTTTCGAGTTCAGTTCTGTTCTCATTTGCATCGTCGCGTTGTTAAGCTTTTGAACCTCTATAAAAATGATCGTTACGTTACTTTTCTCTATCTTTACTTTCTTCCATCACAAGGCGTAGGTACTATAACTGCGCTGGAGAATACTGTACAATCATCTTTGCATTCTTTTTCGCGTGAATTCTCATTCGCGATGCGGACTTTTTCCTAAATTACGCCCCGAAAGAAAAGTTTGCAGGATGTTTCTCGATCGAACTTTCAACTACGACCCGTCGAGTTTTCCTGCCTTTTCCCTGTCTTTTTAATCGAACCGAGTAAGAAGCACTTTTCCTTGCGCGACGATGTCGAAAAGTTAAGTTTGACTTCGAGATTCCTACTATAACAGCTGCGAGCAACTTCGAAATTTTTGCTCCGAGTTAGTGGAACTAGATTGAAGACGAAATATTCTTGAGGAACAGCGCACAACGAAATTTACGTGCCTGTATGTACAGTATCTTTGGTGTACGATCAAATTTATGCAAAGACAGCAGTGTAGCTCAAACAGAGCAAAACATATATGTACAAACAACTCATTTTTAAAAATTGTCCATAAAAATTAATATAAACATTCGATCGAGAATAAACAACGTTTTTTCGTGTGTGGGAGACAAACAGAATTCTTGTCGACATTTGGATTTGATTAATATTAGTCCTGGTTTCGCGTAAATGACTGTTCAGCGTTAACAAGTAGCACGAATAGCACGATACCTTTTTCACGCGTTTGAGCCTTCCTCAAGTAGCCTATTATTTACCTACGTTAACGAGGGAAAAGAGTAAAAATATCAGATAAATAATATTCTCCTCGGTGCGAGATGTCTGACAATCTTACTTTTTCATACAAATGATGACGTGGAATAACCCTTGTTATTTCTGCCTGAATTATTGCCTGAATTAGCCTGAATTTGAGAAAGATGGAAGATACAATTTCCTCTAATTATGTGTTATTTGAATTTTATATTGTATGATACAGGTTGGTCGAATTTAGTATCGAAAGTATTCGTAGTCAAATGGTTCGATCTCAAAGGTTATCGATATCACATTCTGTAATTCTCGGACCAAGTGTTCTAATGTAATCGAATCTCATGACACAGTTGTCTCTGTGACGGTTCTAGAATTGATAGCACGATCGTGTCTTCGCACACAAATGTCATTGTCACAGAGTTCTAAGATCTTAATGTCATCATGATCGAGTGTCATGAGCAAACAATCATGAGTAACAATATACTCTCTCGTCGATAGATCAAAAATTGTCTTGAAAATTTCTAGAACTTTTTTTAACAAAGCACTTTCATATACAAAACTTTGATATTTTTCTACTCATTATGACATCATATTTCTCTTAAAAAGTGAAGTTTCAGTTTAAACATAACTGTTACTTCATGATTAAATATTTAAGAAGAAACAAAAATTTTCTGATGCATTCATTCCAGAAAGGTAAGAGATGTTACTGATAATTTTTATTTCATTTCAAATCTTGCCATCTTTATTAAAAATTTTCTCCTGTTTTAAGCCTTGCAACAGAATCCTATGTTCGAAAACTATTAGACAAAATTCGATTAGAACTCACCCTCGCTCTCCTGTTTCATGCGATTAAATTCGACTTCTCGTCGACCCTGCGACTGCAAGTTGATTTCGAAGGCTCGTTCCAGCTGGGAAAACTTTGTCCTCAGTTCTGCCAGGTTTCTACGCAATTCCGAAACTTCCGATTCCCTCTTTCGCAATTGCTTCTCGAGGCACTGTTGCTGCGTGTCCATCTTCTCCGTAATTACTTTAATTAAGTCACAGATACCGAGTTTGAGAAAGCGATGTTTGCTGTCTTAAAGAAGAAACTTTCTCTATTTCTTTCGTTGAAAACTGGATATGCTATTTCTCGTTGCTAAAGATTTTCCAATTTGGTTACGTGAACTTGGTTAATTTCTGTTTTAATTCACCATTATAGAAAGACGTTGCTTTAGATGGGATTGTGTTGAATTCGCAATGTGGAAACGTTTTGTTAGTAGGAACTTTTCTTTTAGAGCCGTTTACGTATTTATGTGCAACGATGGGTCAATTTAATTTTTTCATTTATCAGCTCGTGCCATACAGTAAAATTTTTAAATTATGATTTTTATTGCACCATGTTTTTATATGGTGTCTAGTTTCCAAGTATTTTAAATTCGAGACATTGAATATATCACGTTGTTCAACAACATTGGATTATTTTACAGTATTCATTAAATTGAATACAATTATAATTAAAAACTATTTCAAGCATTATTTTCTCAATATCTGCTTCATCATTTTCTTCGTCAATGTAATTAATGCTTAAATTCATTTTAAGCCTTGCATGCTATCAACAGTATAATCTCTCATGTACACACTTGTATTACGAACCCTTTAATTTCGAGCGTAGCACAGAGTTCCAATATCCACAAATTTTCTGATGGCTTTGAGCAATCTAATATAAGTGATGCAATTAATGTTTTATTTCATTTTATAATTCCATTATGGTAATATTTCATTATAGAGGTATTGTGTAATGTTCCAAGATCTTCGACGAGAAATAACTCAGCATGTTTATCATTATCGCTGTGTTTACTTTTAATACATGCAATGTGCACTTGCCTGATTCCTTCCAATAAGCTCAAAGAAATCACGAGCACTCGATCTACTTGTGGTAGAAATAAATCAGCGAATTTCGTTTTTCTGATTGAATTGTTTTTACGGTTCTTAAGTTTGGTTATGAAACATCGATGGAGGCTTGATTCCATCTCGAAGTTCGGCAAGAGCGGCCAACCGAGGCAATCGAGCTGGGTAATCGATTAGAAAGAAGCAAATACCAATTCGATGGCAGAGAAGGACCGTCTCAATCAGGCGTTCGTAATTTCGCGCCAATTACACATCTTGTTTATCCTCACATGACCAAATATCACGTTTTCCTTTCGTCGTGAAACGAATCGTGTTTTTTTTACCAAGTATATCACTTATGAAAGTTTTACAGGGTAAGAAGTATAAGGCTACCAGATAGTAAAGGAACATTTCAGTAAAAGAGCCGCGACTTTGGACAAGAAAAATCTGGCCATAGTTTTCTAACTTTCTTGTCTAGCAGGCTTTCAACTAACTCGAAAGCTCTTTGAACCATTACTCGAAAACAGAACGTGTGCTTTAGTTTGGTATCATTTTTACGAAGTAGGCGGAGTAAAAAATTTGGGAAAAATGGGCAATAATTCAGATGGATGCTCATTATTAGGTATTCATCGTGAACGACACGTAGCGCGACCGGAAATGATGTTCTCTGTTTCACGCTAATGACTTCTCCATTCTCATTTTTCTGCGTCAGGAAGCCGTCGACGTCGTCGACGTTCCCTGGCTTGTTTTCGTGATGAAATATGCGGCAGCGTTATGAACAGACGGTCACCGCAAGAGGAACAGAAACCCGATGCCATGACCCGACTCGTACAACGTTAATCCTTCTCGCAGACTTTGCGTTTTGTTTCGGAACGTCAGCATCTTTCACAGTGCATATTTGCTATCGTCTGCGTGGTACCTGCAGGATGTGCGTAATTTTCTGGGGGTCGGACTTTATTTTAAAGAGTAGTTTCAAGTGTTTGCTTGACTTTTTGGGACGCTGAAATGGTCACTCGTTTCTTTTTTTATAGAGAGTGGTCCACTTAGATGAGGTCACATAAATATCCTTTTTTTCTTTTTAATTGTGATGATACAGCAAATATTTTATATGCAATTTGAAGAGTATCGAGGGATCAATATACTGCTTGGAATGTTTTTTTTTTCAATGTCTCAGAAAACAAATTTTGTGTATCATCACAATTGAAATAGATATCTAGGTGGCCTTATTTAAGTGGACCACCCTGTATATACTAAATTCCTACAAATATATCGTACATTTATTACAGAAGTGACATATCTCAATTAATTAGTCCAATTAGTTTACTTTAATTAGTCTAAGAAGCAGCCATGTGTTACTTGCATTGAGTAATTCTCTTATTATTTAAATAATTTGTAATTTACATTTGAAGAACGCTTTGAATGAATTCTATAATATTGATTTTTAACTAGTAAAATTTTTATACTGAATAAAGGTGTAGTTACGAAAGTGATTGATAGCTGTAATTAAAAAGTCACGATTTTTGAATTGTGTCACTTTTGAAGTATGTGTGCGATATGTGAATACATTAATCAGTAGCCATGTTGACAACTTGATAGTCATGCTGTTTAATATAAATTCCATTAATTTTGAATTTCCATCAGTTAAAATTCTTCGTGAATAGTTATACTTCTTTTATCATTGGGTTTGAAAGCTCCAAAAAATATACGTTCCTGTCTCATTTCTCTCAAACTTTTTTATACAATTTTGTATAAAATTTCGTTTATGTGTGGCTTAGATACTATTTAAGAAAAGCTATAGTTTAATTTCTTCTCTAGAAATCCTCTTCCTCTATTTTTATTTAAGCTTTCTAAGGAAATTTATAACATCCCTATATACTGTATTTATAGGTAATCTTATAAAAGCACAGAGGAGAAATAGCGTATAAGCATTGAACGTAATAACACCAATCGTTTTGTAGGAAAATATTTATTCAATTATCGTTATCGCCGTTGTTCGACGAAATGCCTATACACTTGAACGATAATTCATGGTAAACGCACCCAGCTGACGTCGTAATAAAGGACTAGAATAATAAAATTGTCGCAAACTGTCGAACGAGAATACGTATTGATAACGTATCGGGATTATTGCATGCGATAAATTTATGTGCAGCTGAAAGGTTCTGGTGAGTGCAGAATAAGCAGCAGGCACATGCCTAAGGATTTTATTAAGAACTGGAAACGGTTTTCAATTTTCCAACACCCTCGAGTTTTCGCATTTGCTACAACTTTTCTCACTATCGCACGTAGAATTATCTGTGAACAGGTCTCTAATAAAACAAGGCAACGATGGTCGATTTTATAACGGTGAATACAAAGTTTAGGAAGAACTTTTGAACAGTGCAGAATCTTTTCTTATCGCTTAGAAGAAAACTTTTAATTGGTCTTAAATATTTTGGTAAATACTTTTGTTTCTTTTCTGAGAGACATTTTTGAGAGCATAGTAGAATATTGGTACAAGTAGGAAAAATATAGCTGGTGTAGTGAGTGTATTATGTTTGCAATAAATTGTCCATATTATCGGTTTTATTAATCACTCTTCCTGTAGCTATGAAACAATTAAACTAATAGAATTAGAAATTCGAAAATTTCGACTTATGAATACATTTTCTGTGTATCGAATAATTCATTATATTATTTACACTTTATTCATTTATTATTGTCCTAACATTTTTTATGATTCACTATTACACAAAGGTATTTTAAAATATGTGCAATTTGGAACCCAGAAATTTCTCGCCTCTCTGTTTTACGTTTATACCTTTTAGCGGAGCTCTTAACGAAGTCGAGTGAATGCTTTTTAATTTTAAGACGCGTAAAAAAATGGTTGGATATTCCGCTTACGCCGCCAGACGAGGATCCAAGAATGCATTTAAATAATGCCTTTGTGTCGTTGCCAGTGAGCGTTACTCGAAGGGAAAACTACGTTTCCAGGTGGATTCTTTGCTTCATATCAATTTGATGGTTCATCTTTGACATAGAGAAAGTATCTTAGCTTAGCTTTAACTAAGTTCCTTCCTAGACCGCCAATATTTCCCGCCATCTAAACGTTTCATCCAATTTCCTGGTTTCGGATGAAGAGATTGTGTCAATTACTACACTCTATTTTCATTAACTCATGCTTTGTTTGATATGCATATTTACTCAATTCTGAAATTCGTTACAATGTAATTAGGTGGTTTGTGCGTCAAAGTGGGGATATAAATGTAGATATTGCTTTAGATAATGATATTCTATCTAAAATACAACTCTGTGTAAGTTGAATAAGTTGAATATAGATACCCTAGAATTTCTTCTCAAGTGCTTCTCAACTAGTTGTTAGTGTTCTTTAACTTAATTTGTTAGTGGTTTGGCTATCTCTACAAAACCTTATGAACCTATTTTATTTACTTCTTTAATCATTGAAGAGTAGAGCTCCCTTATCGGTAAAATAAAAATTGAAGTCACATAAAGAATACAGGAAGGATCGTATGCAGTAGACAGTGAATAAAAACCCAGAATAAATAAAAATAAACTGTTCTACTATGTACCACATAATCCCTAACAGCTTCATAAAACTTTCAGTTTCATTAAAATATTTTATTCATCATTTATTTCTTCACACTTCATTGTAATCTCACCACCACGAGTAACCTCCAATTCATAAAACCCTAATTAAGCGACGGTTGTATCTTTTAACAGTCTATTCCCCAACTTGTCTCATTTTCCAGTTTCCCTTCTTCCACCGTTTTCTTATTATCTTTGCAAACGGAAACAACCCCTTCGACCCTCGCCTCCTATTTTCCAACCTGCCCTCGGGTGGGCGTTATTTCAGCCCTGGGACAGCTTCACTTTTTACCTGTATCGACGTCCACCGCCGTTTGTATGTTGTTTTTATTATTATAGCATAGATTCATCGAGGACGCTTGATCAAAAATTTAACGCTACTGGCCCCACTCTTAGGGCACGTCGAAGAGCCCATGAAATACAACGATCGTAACTGTACTTCGAGCTATTGTTCCGTTTAATCGACAGGAAATAACCGTCGGATACCCACAATTCTATTTCTGTTCTCGGGAAAAGGGGACACCGTTTCGGTTCGTTTTACTTCGCTCGGTCCCGCCCGAACTCGAGAAATTGCGGCAAAAATTTGGCGATTGATCGATATGTTCGAATATCGGCCGACGTTCCTGGGTACTTCCAGTAGCAATTAATTAACGAGAAGGAAATGTTCCTTTTTCAACACGATATACCGCTGTGCTCGCGTAAACGCGGATCGATAGAACGTTCCTAATCAATCGTGGCTCGGGGCGATTACTGACGTTCGTTTGGTGAAAATTACCGACAGCAGCCAATTATTGCGGGCTGGACATCCTGGAACGTTCCTCATGGCGAATGGCCGACATGATCGCGCTTTGTAATCGTGAACTTACTGCGTCGATATATGGATAGAGGTGCATGATAGTAGATACGTTTTTTGAGCGTGTAGGTGAAGCTATTTAGGAAACAATAGTCGTTTCTGCTCTAGAAAATAGAATACGGAAATTGGAAGGAATAAAAGTTCTTGAAGCTTTAATATATGAATATTGGAAGATTTTATTAGAGTAGAATAGTGTTATAGGAATACCCTATTATGTGGAATATTTACAGATTTGAATATTATAAACATTGATAATTTAAAAATTTGCACATTTGAACATTTAAAAATTTGAACATTTAAAAATTTGAATATTTAAAAATTTGAACATTTAAAAATTTGAAAATTTGAATATTTAAAAATTTGCACATTTGAACATTTAAAAATTTGAAAATTTAAGAATTTTTTAAAGATTTAATATTTAAGCAGTGGAATATTTGAAAATTTGTATATTTAAAATTTGAAAATTATTTAAAATATTTAAATATTAAAAAATTTGAGCGGTCATCCTACGTTTCCTTTACGGTCATCAAGCACTGATCCTGTCAATTTAAACTGTTTGAGAAGTTTCGAAACGGACGTTCTTGATGGTTTTTTTTATTATTCTTATTTGAAGACCACTTTCTTAAAGTTTGAAGATCACTTTAAAAAACGTTTTTCAAAACACATATTTCAATTTAAAGTTGTCACCTAATTTTTGTCCACCCTGTACATGCGTTTAATGAAATTTCCATTATTAACTTAAAGCATATCATTTCCATTAGAAGAGGTAATGTATCTCTCCATAATTTATGTATAATAGGCGTTCATGGAATTTATTCTCTACCAAATTGTTAAAACTTTCAAGGAGGCTTATGACTGTTAACCAGTTTTATCGATACAGAAATTATTACATGTATATTATTAGGAAAATGATACCTCTGGATATTTCAAAAGAAGTATGAAAGGATGGGCATATGTATATTAATGAAATATATCGTGATATTAAATAAAAGAAGAAGATTGAGTTAGTGTGGCGATTTTGTGACTGAGAAAGGAAACCTATAGCTCTGTGAAATCTTATAGTAAGAGGAATTGGAGCTTGAACTATTGAGTTCAGTACAAAGTCTGGACGCACAGGGTAATATCAGAATATCAAACACTGAAAGCCAATAAAGCATCTCTCATGAGCACTTTTGGTCACATGTATCGTATGGATTTAATTTCTATTTACAATTTTATTATAGCTAATCCTAACTAGAAATCTTTTCATATTGCTCAGAGTAAATGTATTGCCTTCAAATTTACATAATTTTTATCGAATTTTTTGAATCTTTACATGCTATCTGTAACCAGTATTATCGTTATATTTATAAAAATTGTTTTTCAATGCATCGTCCTGAAATTCGGCGGTAATGATATCTCGAATTACACTGAAAGCTTCCTGATTAGAAGGCGTCATTGCAAAAGTTAATTTCCACTTTGACTAATTACCCTGCATTTACACTAAATACAGTAATTATTTAGAATTTTACAGCTGTTTATCGTCTGCTATTCTAGAAACTGCATCACATAATACGAAAGCACCTTTGATTAATATCTATGTCCTTATTAAACAAAGATCCTTTGAAAATTGATGCTTCTAGAACTCTGTGATAATATCCCTAGTTCTCTCTGCATATATTAACAACAATTAATAGAGCATATTATCTTTACCATGTTTAGGTTGATTCTAAACTTTAATCGGAGCTGTTGCTAAGTCAAATAGAATTCGTACCATATAATATCATAATAACATAAATGGAGAAATAACCGAAATAAAAATAAAAAAGAGAATCTCTCATGTTTATTGTCAAACCACATTAGCATATTCTTGAAGTAAAAGTAAGCAGTAGCCAATGTATGCTTCAATTCCCAATCTCCAAATTTATATTGCAACAAATTCAATCGCTCTCCTTTTAAGTCGTAATATTAGGGCAGTGGTTTGAGCACACTTCGCCATTTGCTAGTTAGATAATATTAACGAGCTCTAAAGGAGGATTTCGTGGGATTACAGAGTTCCACTACAACAGTAGATGATTCGTTCGTTTTCCCTCTATTTCCTGAACTGTCTACTCCAATACTTGTAATCCCATGTTCTACATGGGGATTCAAAGAACGCAGGGCCATTGGTAGGTTGAAATAGCTTTTAAAGTGAAGTATCGCGATTAGCAGTTTCGTCGAGCTCGAGGGAGGAAACATGGGTCACAGAAACGTTGGTAGTGTGAAAAAGGATCAATTGCACGGTTTACTGGACCGGAACTGTAGCCTGGAACATTTCGTTTGCCAGACACCTGCTCTAACTAATTGAAGTATCCACGCTGTCGCCGTTTATAACTTCTTACGAGGAGGTGTTCGGAATTTAAAACCTCAAGTCTTCATTTATCTTTGTCTTGGGAACGCGAAGTAGAGTCGTATATTACAGCGATGATTTGGCATGCTTTTCTTATTTCGAATCGACTTCAGAGGATAGGAAAAGAAATTACTCGAGTAGAGACAGAATGTGGGTTTAATTTTCTTCAGTTTCTTGTCTCTTAATGTATACGCACCTTAACGCTTCACGAAATCGATGAACAATGTCGCTGTTTCAATATAACCCAATAAAAGCCTGAAGAGTTTTCCGATATCGTCTCATTTATTTATTGACATTGGCTGGAAGGGCACTTTACACCGGCAGGCAGTGATTTAAATATTTATTTTCGCTAATTTAACAAGCTTCTGAGCACTTGGCAATCTCGTCTCTAATTTTTCTCCGTCGCAGAGAAAACTGGAACTTATTAAAAGTTTCTACCCCTCTTAAAAGTCGCGCATACCGCCTCCCTTATTACACGACACGCTATCGCCAAGTTTGATAAGAATATTTCCAGACTGTCCAGCCTACTTTCCTTGTTTGCATCTTGGACATTTCCTGCTATTCTAATCGAGAAATCTCGAACTCTACAAGTTCGGGCAAACACACTGTCCTGGAAACTTGTTCTAACTTGTGGGCAATTATCCATTGGTTACTGACTGCTTCTGTACTCTTCAGAGTGAGAAAGACAAACATCGGAGAAGAGCAATACTGAACCAGCACAGAAACGAAAAAAAGAAGCAGAGGATGCAACCTTTCGCGAATTCAGTCTTAAATCGAAGAATTAATAACACAGGAAAGCTTAAAATATTTCAGGGATAGTAAGGGTGTTAAAATGGAACAAGAGTTCACTCATTAGTTCATGCTACAAACGAGAATCACGTTTGACAAGTTATCTCATGCTCATAGTAGCTCATTTGACTTTCATCAAAGATATCAGTGACTACACGCAAGTAAAATTCTCTTCCTTTAAGTAGCTCCAAGCTACAGCGAATATAATTAGCCTAGAACCTTGGTTCTGTGTTACATGAAATTTACTCCTCTGAAATTCGACACAATTCTCAAACGATTCAGGGAGCTGTTTTAGCTTTCTGTATAGTGTAAGTCTCTTTATGATGCTTTAGCGAACACGTCTTGGTGTCTTGAATTTTCGATCGATCTACTTACTTGAAGCCTAGCAGTTCACTATGTCATACTGCTCTCCTGTTTGAAATTCTATTCCACGGAGTGGGTCGAATTAGTAGGCGGTCTGTAAGGCTCAGATGGCTCCGCGATAACGCCGCAGAATTTACACCCTAGTCATTGGACGAGGATGATCAATCTCGTCAGTCAATTTCAGTCGAACAGCCAATAATAAGCAGAGGGGGCTGTCGATGTGCGAATGCCGAAGATGGAAGTGTCCTCGTCATGCTCGATGCGATTATTGACAGCGATAGCCAACATCACCCACCGCTGTTCCAGTATTCCTATTATAATTGACGCGTTTGATCCCTCCCCGAGTGACGCTACCTGCTCATAGATTCTCTAGACAGGATGCAGATAACGCGCTTCCGTTTCGCTGCTGCCACTTCGACCCTTCTACAAACCGACTGCGAGCCATTGCCGCGAGGGAATTCAGCTGAATCCCTTATCTGTGATGAGCGTCGGTGTCATTGGGGTAATGATTATTCTACGATCTGAATTCTACGATAATTACGTTGTGTCAATTAAAGACGTTTTGTGAGAAGTAAAGGGGAAGGCAGACAAAATGACGTGATTATTTATTTAATTACTTTTTGAGAAAATCTTAGATTATCAAAGGAGAGATATTGGTAAATATAGATGGATGTTAATTGAATGAATTTTTATTTCAATAGAATTTCAAATGAGTTTTACTTCGAGTAATGTTTGAATAAAATTCTAAAATTTTAGTCGAATTGATTTATGAAAAGTTACTTTATTTCTTATTTCTATTTTTTCAGAAATGATTGGTGCAGCACCTAATACTGCTAATGAAGGTAGTGTCTGTAAATCTATAGGGTTCAAATAATGAGAATATTTCATTAACAAGAACAATATAAGTTAATTTTTCCATGATTTGTTCAGTTCTGTAGCTTGAAAATATATATTCCACGTCGATAGTCAATTAGCTCACTTGTTACAAATTGCCAGTTCACGCCACGTGGAGGGTATTGCAAGTGATGAGCCTTAGGGCGACAGATGGAATTACGGTTCTATAGGTCTCCCTTTACGAACTTTACAATTAGAATCTGAAACTAGTAAACCAAAGAACTAGGTGCAGCTAAAGTTACCCTTTGACCTCTCAAGCTTTCACCTTACATTAGTGAACTGTTAAGTTGTCATTGTGGGAAATTTACCAAGATTGAAATCTAGTCTGAACAGTGGAATTAGTAGTACAAACCCTACTACCTTGGTGAGTTCAGTTGAAGGGTAAAAGTGATTGGAACTTCCCAGAAACGACGCTCTTCTCTCTAGGTACTCTGATAGGAACATAAAAGCGTAATGTCGAAGGGTGATTAATAAAGAAGGGCTAGCCTTAAGCAAATTTACTAATTTAAATAAATTCAGTTAAAGTATATCACTCTGTATTTATAATTTATCTGTACTTTAATTTCATTTCAGTTTCATATAGATAATACGAGATAGTTATTGCAATGAATGACAACAAATGTAAAAATGATTATATGTCTACTTTGAAAGATCCTGTATTCTTTCACGGAAGCACAGTGTTGGTTAGTGCTTAAAATCTCATTAAGATTAAGTCTTCCGGTTGAGGAGACAACTACGGTCCTTGAAATGCATAAATGTATCCCCTAAGCTTTAAGCTTTTTCTTGATGTTACGTGATAATCTACATTGCTCTTTATTTTTTGTTTGGTTATCGCTTAAATCTGCATACTTAAGTATAAAATTCGACGAACCTCGTAACTTAGTTAATCCCATCAGCTAAATTTCAAAGTAATTATTTCTTTTCTCGTCTCCTTTTATTACCCTTAAGTGGCACGAAATTAATTTTCAATCTACCTTGAATATAATTTTTGATTATACTTAATCACTTTGGATTTATATGAATAAAGATGCATGCACAATAATTGATGTTATGTATAATCTGTTCTGACTTTTCGGAAGATCGATTAGTCAAAAGCTGTAGTTCAGGCTGCAATGCAACTTCGCTCTCCCCCTTGCTCAGTTAGAGCATTTCCATATCTCAATTGCGTTTTACTGGTCTGAATTAGTTCGGGATTAACCAACAACTCAGACAATCAGTTACTGCAGATTCAAAATTGGATTCTGCGCTGTAATTAGCTTCCGGTTCAGAGCGATCCTGAACAGAAACAAACCGTTTAGTATGCAAAATAAAAGTTACTACATACTCATCGTTCGCCTCTTTGAGCTCTGAGGATTCATTTCAAATTCTAGATTTTCGTTTCCATAGTTTTATAGATATTCGTTCATTCACTGTTTCTCACGTTCATTCACGTTTTTATTCTTTTTACTAAATGAATAATTAAAATTTTTTTTTAAATTTTAAAGCTGATAGAGGTATAAAATAGCATAAAAAATATAGGCTACATAAACTAATATATCTTCAAAATTAGAATGTGTGAATTTAATAATATTTCTGAATCTCTACCTATACAATAAATTTTCTTGCAGCTACTCCCGAATTACGTACGCGTCATCGCTGTTATCGTACAGCGTTTTATCGAATCATTGCTGTTAAAATATGATCAACCCGATTTTGTAGTCAGATTTTATGTAAAGGTTGCTCTATGTTCCGCAAGATATTTGCCAGATATTCCTCGAATATGTTGGCCTCTGGCGTTTTCTTCAGCGTTACATAAAGACATGTCGCTTGGTCATCATCGTGCTGGCGTCGTTTCCTCCTTTATATTACTTTCGAGCGAGGCGCGGCGGAATCACGAATCTGTGAGTAACGAGCAACTTACAACCGCACAATTTACGGAAATGGGAAGTAAAGGCCGCATCTCTTTCGTGCTTTCCAATCCGACGACGTCAAACATTAATGAAGTAGCAGTCGTTCGGTCACGTACGATTTACAACCGCCCACGTCTGCACTGCACGCGGTGCCCCTGCCTTTGATATTCTCTTTGGCACACGTGGCTGCTGGTGCACCTGGTAAATCTGTTCCGTGTACGTGTGTCGAAGGAATGTGCATTCCTGCTTGTGCAGTAACTCTGAAGCGTTAATGCAGTTTCCATAATAGAAAGATGGTAAGAAAGATTGCAAGCCTTACCCTTTGGCAAGGTTTAGATAAATTAACCGTAAATTATGGTAAAATAACAGGGAGGAGAGACAACAAAATCGTAGAATGAATTTTTTCTGAGGAATCGATAATGAAAATTTATGATAAAATTTGTCTTCATTATTATGAGGAAATCAGACTAGTCCGTCTGACTCTGAATTGCCTTTTCTACTTAGATGTTAGAATTTATAATATTGATAGTATAGCAGCGAATAATGTAGTAATTTTTTTGTAGAGTACTCTTTTCAAGAGGTTTATGTATTGATTTAATAGTTGTTCCTTTTTTTTTTAAATATATGGAGGTTTGATATTAATTGTAAAACAATTGGTAAGGAGGACTGGCGTTAGGATTTTTAAGATATTTGAGTTTAAAAGCAAAAATGGACGCTTTTTTGCAACCAAGTGTAGATACACGATGGCCATGGTTTTTCTGGCATTATTGGTTGTATGGGTGGAAATATTTACAGGATGTACACAGCGATAGGTACGAACGACACGAGTAAAATACGCGCGTCATCGTTCGCTACAGTAATTTATGGTATTTCTAGTTCCGCTCGTTGTATTTTGGTGGAGATATATGATCGAGTTTTGCGAACCATACGAAAAAGCAGGAATATAAAAAATGTACAAAATTTAATGTTTCGTTTAATAAAAAAACAAAGCTTTTTATGAAAGTTTAGAACACAATCAAGTCATTTTTATTTTGCGTTTAATTCTTCAAATATCTCTATGATTGATAAAGTAGCATAAAGTACTAATAAAAATTAGTAAACTTTCTTTGTAGCAACTATTACAGAAGGGTAACATTAGTTTAAGCAATTTTCGTTTCATCGTTTCTTGCTGCAATTAATGGCATCAATCAAGATATATCTAGCAACTGGCACGCTCCTTATCACCCATTTCTCGTGATGAAAAAGTTTTGTCGTTGGGAAGTACGATCACGTGTGAAAAGATGATGCGTCCGCCACACAATGGACCTGAACCATTATGAAGAAATATATCTATAAGTTGTTATAGGGATAAGGCCTCTGTTCCCATAGAAATATACTTGTTCATAAAGAAATCTTATGAAATTCCTTGAGTAAATATTTTTGGTCATTCATTGAAGTATTAGTTTTACTCTTATCAAACCCTTCACTTTCGTCGACTTCGAAATATTAGCTATGCAATTCTGCCTGGAACTAAAATAATTCCATCTTGAAATTTACTCAAATAAGCGAATGCTGCATAAACAATCGATGAAGACCTTGACGAGTGCAACAGGTTAGCGTTTAGGGAAGCCACGAAACTTGGGGGTGATCAGCAGGGTTGGAAGTTCATAGAAGGGCTGTACCAAGTTTAGTAGAAGTACTTCTAGTACTTATTTACAGTGGAAAAGCAGAATTTTAATACCCTGCATTTTAAGTATTTTCTTTCAGAACTCGTCCTTTGACTAAGAAACTTTCCACCTCGAAAACAGTTTAATTTTAAAAGTAAAAACTCAAGTTAATTATCTCCACGAGATGATTTCTCCTTAGCTGCTATAATTTCGATTAAAAAGAAAATTTCATTACCCTGTAATAATACTTTTAGAGTAATATAGACAGTAATATCTACTTGCTATATCGAACAAATATTCAATGAATATTCCTATCATTTAAAATGGCTATCACAGAAATAAATATACACTTAAGTCACTAATACAACTCACAGAAGGAACAACACAGCGCTCTAAAAATGGAACAGTACCAAAGCTTTGTAAGATCAAAGAAAGTAAAAGAACAGAGGTGGTCGTGACAAACGCTTACGGCAGTGATTCTCACTTATTTACACCTACTTTAAACCATATTTTTCTGATAGGGCACTGTTCGTGAGTGGAATAACCACATTCTGGACAAGCTGTACTAGTGCATTGGTTTTCGTGCACGCCGCAAGCACATTTGAGCGTCTCCAAATGATCGTAGCATCTGTGAAAATCTCTTGCGTGCTTGGAATCGATCTGTAAATCGCGTAACGAGGTGGTCCATTCTCTTCGTCTACGTCAACCCTATCTTATTCTTTTAGTGCCCTCCAGCACTGGTTTTCGAGCTTACAGAGTGATGTAACACGATTTTTATGCAGCGACGTGAAAAGTCTTTGCGATCCAGCGCACTCGTAAAAGTGTTTGCTCACTTGTTTCATTGCACTGTATGCAAACGCCAAAGGCGATTTGTTGTTTAGTACACCCACGATGGCCACAATGTTCTTCGACTGTCGCTTGGCTCCTTGTTTCGGTGAATTATTAGACTTTCGAAAGTGTCACGAGTAGTGAGTATGTTGAATGAAAATAATGGTAGTTATTGGTGAAATGGCTATAGCAAAATGAAAAACTAATTGGAGATGATTAGATATATGTTACTGTGCTATCTTGCAATAGGAGGGTTCAATTATTCACTGTCGAATATTTTTTATACTCTTTTCTGTCTTTTTACTTGTGTAGATATCAGATAGTATTATTTGTGTAGTAACAGTAGGTATATATCATGCAGAACTAGAATATTTCATAACTTGATATTACACTCTGCAATTCATAAGCTTCTAATTAGAGTCGACTTCTCTCTAACGAATTGAAAAACTATTTTTAAAATCACATTACCTTTGAATTATTCCAAATGAATTGTACCTGGAATTCTCTCACTTGAAAACTATTTACTTATCCAGGAAAGAAATTTCTCATTTCAAGTTGTCGTGTCTGACGGTGTTCACGTTTTCTATACTCTGTTTTTCCTTGAATCGTGCCCAGACTGTGTTCCTCTACTCAAACGAAGAAAGTAAAAACTGTTAACGGAGAAGATTGCAAGGGAAATCGAGCTCTGGCGTTCCACGACTGAAAATAATTTGTTTGCTCCTGCCTCACGATTAATGATGAAGTGTCTGCGCCTGCGTTCAAAGGTTTTCGTTTTCTTCATTCGTTCGCTGGTCTTTTTTGATAAAATAGAAATACATGCTGACGTCAACAGCATCCGGGTCAATTGTACATGTGCAATGGGTCCGAAACACACGGGATAATTACAATGTCGCTTCAAGTGTCGGCTTGTCTCTGTGGGATTTGTTCTATAGGGGTTGAAACTAGTGATTAGGGAGGAAGGTTCGATAAATCAGAGGATATTGTATCTTCACGAGGAGGCAGCACCTGCCAGCCGATCCCCGATGAATTCTGTTAATATATCACGCATTCGAGTATTAAAGTTTGACCTTAATTACGGTGACATAAACATATCTGGTAGAAGTTTGTGGAAGTTTCTTCGGTGAGGAAAAAATTGTGAATAAAACTGCATGTTTGAAATCAAATTCATTAAAATCAGAGTCTGCCTTCAGGATGCGTCATTTAAGTAGTAAATGTGATTCTTGTTTAAAGGTATAATGAAGATAGAATTATTTGTCATGAAAATGTATTAGTGAAATAATTACTCGCAGGAACAAATGAGAGAAGAAAAAAAGTGTTTTTTAAATTGAATTTTAATGAAATATGAAAAAGAGGCATTCTGATTGGCTAATTTCAGAATATTTAATTCTGGAATGACAAAAATCATCAGATATCAATTTTACAATTTACCATCGACGTATTTTCACGATCTTTTATTCACCTGGTTTGCATACCTCTCGAAACTCGAGTAGAAATCATTTTAATATGTCAATATTCATCCGCTAAGATTACAGATCAAATAAATTAATCATTACATCGCACAGTTTTTCATTCGAGATACAGCAAGTCAAAAATACCGAATAATTACTATGCATATATCGACACCGTTTCTTCACACAGAAAACGTTCTACATATCTGCCATTGCATTTCGTTAACATCACTTTTTACGAAGTATCAGAGTGCAAAAAGTTCCAAGCAGACCTAAAACATAACAATAAACAATAGCACGTAACGTGTGATAATTTCGAAAGCCTTTTATCCGTTTCATTTCTGTTCCAATAACTTTTCGTAGAACCACCGTCGACGTCAGTAGATCACAAATTTTGCAGTTTACAATTTTATATCCCTGGTTCGGTTTACAGTACAGGGCTTGAGTGCCTCTCAGGGACTAAAATTATGACCAAAACTTCTCCGCTGTTCCTCCATGTCTTGCTCCTCTTTCACTTTTACAACTCAGGACAGGAAGGAGATCAACCCTAGCCCACGTCGAGGGTGAACCGATGTAGGTCAGACCGTCTCTGTACTTCGACACTTCCACATCGATTGGCCTGTATCAACTGTACCAGCTCGCCAACCCTGGGGCTCGAACACAATTACGGTATCTGCTACCGGTTGAAACAAGATGTTTATCGTGTTCCTTACGATGCCCTTTCGATCCACCAGCTGTACTTTTCGGACGGTTGATCCAGCAAAACGAGAGAAGCGAGAAGACAGAGGCGATGGCAGCCACCTGACTGAGTCCGCTTAAATGGCCGAGCACCGTATGAGAAGAAAACGAGCCACTTCTGCGTGACAAATGTTGATAATGAACAAAACTGGCGTCCTTGTAGGGTCTGACTCGATATCGGGACAATTACCAAGGGACTTCTCAGCCCTATCAGCCAAACGACTTACGTCGATTGCGTATTTCTTGCTGAATGTGTCCTTTCCTAGGCGTAATGGCGGGGCAATGATACCTCTGCGGTGTAATGATTCGATAAGATCTCCCCAATGGTTGAAATGAAATTGATAGCCACGTTAAAGCACGTAGAGTACGTACAAATCACGTAGTTTTAGTTTTGGTAGTCTATTTTGTTATTATACGTGTTATAAAGTAAAAATTGACTAAATCTCTCGTTATTCTCTAAGTGTTTTTGTTCACCAGTTTTTCATAGAAGGAAATCACAGTAAAATTCTTTATAGTCACTTTTCATGTCTCAGTAACGTATTTTCCTTACTCATAGAATTTTTATAGTCGAAATGGATTCCACGGAGAAGATTACTCACTCGTATACGTAGAACAAGATCTTAGAAACGAGACAGTGGACGTAGTAAAAATGCGTGAAATATTTTTCCTCTTAAGTTCAGATGCTAGACGTTGTACGATGTAGAAAGATACAGAAGTCTCAGCGTGGTAAAATATCCGTGCAAAATGCAAGCGGTCCAGAGGGAAATTAATGTTCGTCGCTGAGAAGGGCGTTTTTGTGGGATCGACAACGTGTAAATAAAAGATTGTAGGTATCGTGTCCGTTGTCCTCTTGCAAGATTAATTCCTCTTTGGAAAGCATTGCCCAACGATCGATTTCAGTGATCGATTGAATGGTCCATTAACTTGTCTCCTCGCGCAGAGGAAATGCCCTAATGCGGCCAATCTTCACGCACATTTGCTTCGTAAGTAAGTACCATTTGGTTCTGACACCGCTGCATTATGCTTTATAGACTTGCGTGTAAAATAATAAATGCATCGTGGCTGCTTTTAATAATAATTAATGGAAATGTCTTTCACCACTTTAAAGCACGCCAATAAAGGGAATATTAAGTATATATTAAAGAGTAGGAATCGTGGAACAGAAATATTAGAACAGAAATACTGGGATCATTATAAATTGATATTAAAGCTTATAAAATAATCTGTAGTAAATCTTAAATGTAACTTTCATTTTATATATTATTGCTGAAAGTTCCTTATAATATTTAAAGTAAAAACGGGATTCCTATCTTTTTCTTCGTGTAGAAAATGTGCCTTTGCAATTTTAAATTTCTGTCCTGAAAGGATACAATTGGTCCCTGAGGGTTTAAATATCCATCGCTATCTCCTAGTGAAATTCCAGGTCGCCTGGGTAAACACGATATATCCGAATTTCGATCTCAAGCGAAGCATGTAGCGTCTCGACAAATGTTAGGACGACAATTTGCATTTGTCCTATCTGTTTCAGCAGGTTAAAAGCTTTTTTACGTTGCCACGTTAAATCGTCTTGAAATCCCTTTAGATCTTTTAGTCCTGGCCGAATTAGACTCGCCATCTAAAAAAGTCTCCTTCGAGCACCCGCGCCGCTGGAATAATAGAACCCTGATCACTCAAACGTTGCTTAATCGTTAATTACTTCATTACGTAATTGAATCCGTGGAAAGCTGATTCAACCTTTGAAGGGAAGGCTTGGAATTCTTAACACGATCCCTTTCTTATCTAAATGAATATCTTTTACATTTTCCAATTACTTTGCATAATCGAGGCTCTACAACACGTCTCAGTTAGAATTTCAATAGTTTCATGCGTTAGTAGACGTAAGACAATGCTGTGCCTCGTTCCCTATTATATCTTGTATCGCGGTGCTCATTTTACTAATTAGAGTTGTACCCGCGAGACCTACGTCAGAAATTTCATTGAATGTTGTGCTCGAACTACGTGAGATGTAATAAGAGACTCTTTTACCTAATCTCGCATACACGCATTACTTTGTAACTATAAATTAGTTCCTGTTTAAAAAAACAGATAGATTTTCAGAGAAACATAACCATTAAAACAATTTGGCTGGTACAAATTGAAAAAGTGTCGACTTCGAGGAGTACTTGGAGCGCAACAGTAGTAAATCATATGTAAAATCAGACATTCAAAAAGTAGTATAAATATTAGTACGTCAAGACTCACGTTAAGGAGTATAAACCCATATGGTCAGACACTATGCAATTACAATAGATTCATATTACCTTCTGCTTCAGACTTCCTAAGTAGTATAGGTTCGTATATGATCAGACAGTGGCTAAATAGTATATGTTCGTGATTTATCAGACATCCAATAAGTAGTATAAATTTGTCCACGATTAGACATACAGTAAGTAGTATGGGTTCGTACATGAGCAGACATATGGTGAGATCTATTATTTCGTATGTGAACAGGTGTCCAGCAAGTAGTATAGGTTCGTATATGATCAGACACTCCGTGAGTAGTATTGTATGTGATTCTAGTAAGATGTGAATAGTCAGATGAGTGATTTAGATAACATCATTTTTTACATAGTGCGAAGAATTGAATCTGTTTATACCTTACATGTAAAAACGTCTTTCAGAGAAGGTTATGGCTGCCTTCAAGAATGTGGAGATACGATAAAAGCGTCCATATGGAGTTCTAGACAAAGAACCATAACTTTGAATAGCAAGGGCTCCATGAGCAAAGGACTATCTTGTATAGTAAAGCGACACTAGAAGAAATATAGTTTTGTTCTGTTCCCGCGTATCCTCTGCAGGTTTCTGTGTACTTTATCCTAGATAAGTGTATTCTCTGTAGGGTTTATTGCAGCACGTGCATTTCACGCGATGTACCTTGGAGAGCGTATCTCTGTTTTCTTCCTCATGTTTACACATCGTTTGTCAACCTTAAATTAACGTAGTTTACAAACAAGAATTATGCAATTACTGCTTAAGTATCTGCAACCCTATGTTATTTAAATCTTATTTACTAGATGTTTCTAATAGTTTTACACCATAGGATCCTTTTAAACATAAATCCTTCGATCCCACTCAACCTTCTTTTACATACATTACTCTTGAACCTTGAACCTTCGAATTCATCGCCAACGAAGATTACATTTTTCCCTTCGAAATTTCCCAAATGACATGTAAGACAAGCGGAACGATCGTTGCTCGTTTTACGCGCGATAAATGCTATAACGCGCTGGTAGTTTATTAGATACGCGTGCTAGATACTTTCTCTTCTGCGGGGATGATGAAAAGCCATCCTCCGCAAGATGTTATCGTGCAGCACGTTTCTCGATACCATGGGCTACATGCCTGGTTTAGTCGTGAAACGTTCATTGGAACGACGTAGTTCCTCAGCACGAATTTCCATTACCATAATCACATCGGACCTTATCGTGACGCTGGAGCAACATTCAGCCTCTGTCTATTATCGAAACACGGCCAGCGAAAGGCACGTTTGCCACATTCCTTTGTAATCTCGTATTCGATTTCTATGGATCTCCATTCGGTCGATCCTGAGCACGTGCATGCTGCCTGGACATCGTGTGCATGGACTCGGGAATTGTATAAATTGAATAAAATTCAGACTATACTGTACAGATTACGATAAAAAATGTTTAACCATAGGCGAGTAAAAAATTGTTATCGGGGATATCAAATTTTTCAAAATTCAATTTTTTTTCATATTTTTTAAGGTAGATTTGATCAATTTTATTCGTATAGGTGTATCTTGTTTTTTGGTGACATTTTTTTTAAAGTGTTTTGAAACTTCAAATTAACGATAAGAAGAGTTGGAAAGCATGAGGATTACGATTCTCCTATTCATCCTTTTTTCCTGATTGGAAAATCTAACACAATTCATTCTTATTTCAGGAACTTTAACCGGAACGATTGCTGAACATCGATCGATATGCAAAATACATTGGAGATTGCAGCGGATGACTTGGATTTCGTCAGAAGTGGTAAGTCGAAGAATTACTGATTGTCAGCTTATTTCTTTTCAAAATATTTCCATGAAAAAATGATTGTAGTCGAAGACTTAATTCAACGTCAATAACTACAAGCGATAACAAATGAGAAATTAATCTAAATAAATAAATAAATGAGAATTTATCTTTGAGGCTGCTGATACATATTACGGCAGCTTTTCCACACCCAGTTATGCAAATGCATTAATTTACTGTTTAACCGTCGCAGAGACTTTTAAATAAATGCATATACGTTTATTTTATAGGCAACGATCTGTCATTCATACACGTTTGATTGGTCTATTAATGTATTGCTGCTAATTCCATAAAATGAACCATCTGTTGCATCAATATTTAAACGATACAGTTCTTCTTCAAAGTTAAGTTAAATTCAACAAGATCAGAATAACACTTTTATTCCTCTTAAAACATTTCCTGCAGAATCCATTTTTAGCTAAAAATGTTGAAATTTAATATATGTATTTATACAATTCGATTCTCAGCCACGCTTTATCACATAGAAGGTAATTTAAATTTACTGTGTGCTGCAGAGACTCCCATATCTAGAAAATGTGTTTTACTGGTTATATTTACCTGATCAAAGATAGATTGCAGAAAGAAATGTCACATCAACATCTATAAAGCAATTCGTCCACGCGATTTAATAGCTTAACAAATATTTTCAGCCTTCGTCGCTGCCTCTTCCGTCGTCGAGACTGGCACGTTTTATATAGCGCTCGTTATATCTTTACGCTTTGACTCCCCTTCGCTACCCCCTCATGCACACAGAAGGCGGTTTTTCCACTTCGTCGTTTATCGTTTATACTGCACGAATTATTTGCTATTGACCGAAAATGGAGTGCACAAAAGGGAATCCACGTATCCTGTTCACGGTTCAATCTGATATAAATCAAAAGATATTTCGTGCAATTTCACGTTTATATCCAGCTTTTCAATGGCAGGTCCATGATCCACGGTGTCGTTCCGCGTATGATCGAACGTTAAATTCGAAAACTAAGTGAAGAGTGTCGATAGTCCATGGGAAGTTTAAATTAATAATCGAAGTGCAAATCTAGTCACATCGAACATACATAGTTCGGAAATCACTCGCGGTATACGTAGCTAAAACGACGTAAATTCGAGAACTGCACTCTAACTCGACATCCTTTAGCGAAGCATTTCCTCTGTGGAGTGCACCTGAGAAGTTTCTCCGCGAAATTAACAAAATTCGTAGAAGGTCCGTGCTTCGAGCTAGCCGTTTCCAGAGAATCAAGTTTCCAGTCAAAGTAGACCGCAAATGTCGTTCGGAAAAGTGCTCTGGAAATGCGGCGTTAACTCAAAAAAAAATATAACATATGCACGGTGGCGTATTTCCAATATCAAGCTTTTGCCCTGCAATTTGTCTTGTCTCTTGTAAATGATCTCAGGAATGCAAGATTTTCTGCTGAAATTTAGAATAAATCATCGAGACACTTGAATTCCTGGACACTTACAGCAGATTTTAAAAAAGATCTTGACGTCACTTGATTTTCATTAATTAAACAGCTACATCTATCATTTTTGTCATAGTACTTAATTGTTTTACGTGGTAAAAAAATATTTTCTATACATTGTGAAGAAAATTCGAAGCTATAGCTCGGACAGAATAAGACGTAATCTGGAAATATTTTCTTTCTGTATCCTATTACTTATACGAAGGTATATTGAATTGGATGGAGCTTATTTATTCTATTACATATTTACTGCTTACTACATGGTGATCCGAAAATTCCTGGCATGATATCTTCAAAAGTATATCAATTAGTTATAGGAAAAATATCCTCGCGACTTCATCGATAATTGAGCAGAAAATATCGAAGTTTTACAAATACTTGTTAATAGATCATTAAAGAATATGATCGATACTTCTACAACACGTAAAAAGTATATTCGTTCCTTGCAATTGCAAAGCAAAAAAAAGAAAATAAAAAGAAATTTTTTCTAAAATTCACTTTCTATATTAATTATAGTACACTGATTAAAAACTTTAAAGTAGCAATTGAATTAGACCCAACATTTCTTACGATCACTAACCAAAGAAAAAGTGCTAGAACTGAAGAACCACCATCATACAAATATCTCGAAATCATAGAACCAGGAATAGGGGCAAAGACCTCCCTGCATCTTCAGAAGGTCAGACAAGAGTTGCATCACGCCTCCCTCCAAATGACGAGCCCCTTTTCTCGTGTTGCGTTCCGCTGTACATTCATCGCGAAACTTTCCCCTCGGTATTGCCAAAAATTCTGGAATCTCAAGTGGTGGCCGAGAACAGTGTCCCAAAGAAGAGTGGAGCAACCTCGTAGCCGAGTTCCGGGGCGAAACGCGTGCGCGGGTGGTTTTAATCGGGTGAGGAGGGGATTGGCGGGGGCGCGGTCGCGGGTACAGAAACATCGCACTTCAGTTGGGTTTGGTTCGCGTTTCGCGACTGGCCTTCCGCGCCTCGAAGGTGTCGCTTTCACTCCGTTCGTGTCGGCTTCGACGCTCATTCGTCCGTTTCGCGGCTTATGTCGCGCGACATTGAAAATCCCAGTGCATATTCCGTGGAGTTCCCCAGCTGTCCCAGGAGAACACTTGTTTCACGGATCTTCCACTGACCTTCGGATGGAACGTACGTGTCCTTGGATTTGTGAGTGAGACAACCCTTTAGAGGCTCCATCGGTGACAACTTAACCGAGTTGCTCCGTTCGCGCTTTTCCTAATAGCCGTGACCCTCTTCTTGCTGGGACGCCTGGCGTCACAGGGTCGCGTGACCATTATCGCCTTCGTTATTAAAACTTGTAGCGCTCTTCCTGAACGCTGTTTAGGATCCCTCAAGACATTGGTGCGCATAGTTATACATCAGGTCGTTCTGTGTTAATGCGTTAAGACTTTTTCGAGAATGAAAGAAGATGGTTGCATACCTCGATCATTAAAGCTAACCACAGCTGAAATCTGCTCGGCTTGAGGACAGTGATACAGTTTCTCCCTACTGTCCTCAGGCAGTCAAACTTTCTTACCCGTCATCAAGATCCAGGACTTCGCGAGTTACGACTTGTCAGAACTGTGTCTCCGTTCCTTCTGCTTGTATAAAATTCCCATTTGGCTGGAACTTGGTGGACTTGTTCTCTTCGCTTGCCAAATGGTCGAACCGATATCGCGCAACGAGACTGGCTGTCGAGCAGTATCGTGTTGCTGCACTTCTGACGTAGGGATTGCAACACTTCGCTGCGCTACCGCTTCTTTCGACGCAAGGTAGACTCGTCTGAACGCTTCTGATTCCTGGTGTTTGGACTATGTGTGAGTGAAACGAGTCCTGATAGGGACAAAGGTCAGCCTCGGACGCGGAAAAAGCGAGAGTGCTCGATCCACTTCGGAGGCCTGATAAAAACTGAGCGGAAACGATCTCGCCAGTGTCCAACTTGGCTCGAACTCAGGCCTTAATGGAATTTTTGCTTCCCGACTCGGCTGGAACTTTCGCGATTTTCTGCGACCATTAATTTAAATCCGGCTTTCTTGTCGGCCCAAGATGGATTTTCTTCCTTTGATTCGTTTCTCTTAGTTTCGAAGGGAGACGCGGTTCCACTTTCACTGCTTGGACAAGAAACTTTACCTCGTTTTACTGGTAATTGCTAGGGTTATCCAACGGCCTGGTGATTCGTTAAATTTATGTAGTCGCGTTTTGTAGTATTTAGACCGATTTAATAGGATGTTAAACAGGCGTTTAGTGAAGTAGGTCGAACATAACTTTCTGTATAATCGCAATACACGTTTTTGCAACGAGCTTTATGTGTAATTAGGGATTGAAGGTCACGTAATTTAGTTTCGCTGCTTCTTAGGCTTGAATTCTGGTTTAGTTAACACCGAGAATTAGATTAAAGGTAAATGGTTTGTGTTGAGTTAAGGTTTCTTAATTTGGTCTTTTAATTAAAATGGTAGCCTCATCTTCGTGGATCAGGTTTTTATTAACGTGATTTCCGTATTGTTAATGGGGAAGCAATTAACTCAGCAAATTGGGGCACCATCTGGTATAGACCGCCCTTCGTTATTATTCTGATTTTTTAAAAACTGGAACCTTCCATTTAATGAATTTTTAATTTAATGTCGATTAGGTTCCTGTGTGCGTAGATTGAAAAGAATATTGACGTTATTCTCGAAAAAGAATTTTCATTGCTTTTTTTGTCACTTTCGTTGCAGGAAAATTTATATTAAAAAAATTTGATAAACCTGAAGCAGTTGAGGCATAAACTCTTCGCGTGGCAGGAAAAAGTTTGAGAACAATTTGTCGCGAGAGTTAACCATTTCTTTACGTTAATGTATTCTGTTTAATGACAGAGCGAAAAGTTCGAAAGTAACTACACGTCGCAAGTGGATTATGATACACAAAATTGTTCGAGTTTACGCACAAACCTGTAGAGGCTCTTATATGAACAACACACTTACTTTATTCAATTGCTTTCTGTAGTGTGCATATGAAAGGTACTTATGCTGCCACGCACGGCATGCGTTCATTCTGCGTAAGTACCGTCTATACTTGAAAAACAAAAGGCCATTTTCTGCTTCGCTCGTGTTCTGTCCCACTTACACTCATAGCTCCTTTTTCTGGTCTTAAAAGAAAAAGAAAAATGGAAATAATAATCAATACATTGATTCACAGAACCACTTCTAATTTACAGTAAACGTCATTGTTTATTTAGTTTGAGTGGTTTTTTGAACTTTTGCCAATTCTTTCCCCCTCTTCTTGTATTGAATAGTATAAGTATGAAAAATATTTAATGTTAACTCTCAGTAGATATGGAGAGGTCATAGAATTTATATTATTTCAAGCTTCTATACTTATAAAAAATATCTATGGATACAGTTGTGAAAAATAATGAATCCTTACCTTTTCTACTATATTATGTTGCAATATTGACAGCATACTTGGCGAGAGTTAATTTTAATTTGATCAACAATCTTATTTGAAATTCCTTTTAATAAAGATTCACCAATATAAAAGCTTTGGTTTACCTCTAAGAAAATACACTATCGTTGCACTGTAGACCACCTATTCAAGTTGCATTAACGACGCGCCGATTTCGATTAACCCTGTGATCACGCTGAAGGGGAACTATATGTTTGAACCCCATACGTAATTCTATTGTCACAGACGCGAATTTACCTTCTGCCAGAGGCAGAAAGGAACTCCTGTACTATGACAAGGGTACTTGCGATTCTGTTGCAAGTTCAGGAAATATCTCACGATTAACCCGTCTCGCTGGAGTGTCAAATGTAGTTTAACCGAGAACTCCGCTGTAAACTCCTCGTAGCAGCGTGCCATGCAGGGCTTTACCCTGCCCTTTTCCTCGACGTTTCAATTCTTCGAAGATAGTTTCTTCTCACAAGCAGGGCACTTTAGTTGAAAATTAGTTGAAAGGCGCCAGCTATAATCCTCCTCCTGCGGAATTGAGTCAAAAGGTTCGGATCTCGAATGTTGGATTTCTCGAAGCGTGACACCTTGACAAACTTGAATATCACTTTACGCCATGTCTCTGCCGATCTAACGAGATGAAGACTGCTCAAGATTCAGGGAAGTTTCGATCACTGTTTGAACAATTGTGATATTGAGAGGGTGAGAGCTTCTTGAGTTTCATATGCGACTAAAACGATCGAATATTAGGGGTTAGAGCAGGAATTGTGTTCGTAGAGGGGATGGTTAAAAAGAGGTCGCGAGAGGAAAGTGAATTCAGGGTTGACGAGGCAGAAAGGTGAAGGTTCGAAGGTGACGATTGGTGTGACTTCATTCCCATTCCTCAGTGAAACGCTCTCGAATTAGGGAGACGGTGATTGTCGACATGAATTGGTGATTGCTATGGTTCACAGGTAAATATAAAATGCCAGTATTATAAAATTGTAAACTTGTCCACGATATTCAATTACAGTCATTTATCACGATTCATGTCACGTATGTTCTGTTTAAATCAATGTAAAAAAAGGAATCCTCTGTTTACAATTAATTGCACTTTTAAAAGCGGGTTCATGAGGACCAGAATTCGAAAACAATTTTTGTCAGAACTGTTTTCCCCTGAAAGTTTTTGCTCGTTACACGTTTTACATAGTTAGAGAAAAACTCCAATGGCGATAAAATACATTGAAATATTAGAGGGAAATTGATTTCCTCCGAGTTTAACGAACGAGATTCGGGGACAAATAATTGCGTTCTCAATTAGAATAGGTAGTGTTCCTAGGCGTTGATGAATAGTACGAAATTCGCGAAATCTGGACAAATTTTAGAATAGGAGTAGCAGATGAATTTATGGTTCTTTTCAAGCGTGTGATTTACGCGTCATTGATTCGAAGTGCTGGTCGACTAGTGTGGCTTCTATAATCGGCTTGATAACATCCGATAGAGAGACAATCATTTATCGATCTGTATTTCCTATGGTAGTTGTTTGTGTATCTTGTTTCGAGGTACTTGCAGGACACATTTATGTACGGAATAGAATGATTCTCAAAATTTTTTATTATTATTAGTCGATTGCAGATTATCTTGAATTGCAATGTACAATTGAACAGGAAAATGATGAATATGTTGCTACTACTGCAACATTGCAGTACTGTTCAAATTTACAAATTTACAAATTATTAATATTTTTGGAATAAACATTCAGATTATCGTGTGAGTTTGTACTAAATCACTAATCCACGTTGTAACATACAAATGTATAATGTATTGAATGAATTTGATCACTTTGTGCTGTGTTCATATGCAGCGTATTAGAATTTTCATTTGACTTGTAAAACTCATCGGTTGCACAGTCAGGTCTTCCTTCAAATGAATTGCGCTGTTTTCACCCATAATTTTATTCTGACAAACTCAAATTGAAAATTTAATTTAATTTTCTTTGGCACTCGTATTGTAAGGAAACTTCATATTCTGTTTACAAGTGCTAACCAATTCTACGCAGATTATTTTAGGGATTTCTCACTAATATGAGATCAACACAGCAAATTATAAATTAACATCGTCAACTAGTTTATGCTTCAAAGATCTACTGTCCTTTATTGAAACATTCAGTGAATTTACATAAAAGCTTAATAGCCAGTTATGGATGCCAGAAAACCCGAAATTAACGCTTGTGTAGATCGTTGAAAGTTTACTGTTTCCTGTTAGGAGAAACGTTTCATCATATTTCTGCATAATTTTGTATAATAAACTGTTCTGCATTTTATTGATCACGAATGTTCAATTTTTCAAATTTAAACTATTTAGAATGCTATGTAAGTTCAATAGAATTTTCGAATCTTCTAGATCCTAAACTTATGGACAACAATTTATATCATATGAATTCTCTGTGGATTCCATCACCGTATGAACTCCCTTCTGCCGTGTACCATTATATTAATTGCATGTCCTTGCATGTATCTTTTTAAAAGAATTTCTCTCATGCGTATATGGTACTTAACTTTGAAAATATAATTTGTGATACAATTTTCATTTATATTTACCCAGTGCATTTGTTCCTGAAAATGTTCCCTCGTCCAAAAGATTCATTTTCTAATTATTAATGTCCCTACCTGTACTAATATTCGAAAATTCAGCTGTTAAGGGCTAACCAATTTCATCATGCAAGTGTCTCATTTTAATTTGTAGCAACTCATTTCTTCGCTACACTTTTCCTCAGAAATTCCTTATTCCACTTCAAGCGAAATTGTCGCGCGAAGAGATAAATGAACACAATACGAAAGAAAGAAACCAGACAAACGCGGTCAGCATTAATTATTCGCATAGAATAGGACGCAACTCTGAATTTCATGACCCGATTCCTTCATTTTTTTTCCCCGACTTAAAACTGATTTAAACCAACTTCCCTTCTGCATAAAAAGACGTCTCGCGAGTTGTAATCTGTACTAAACTTCCTAGGACCCTTCTACACCTGAAAAATGCCTACACATAAAGTTACATCTTGAACGTTCTTGCATCCATTTGTCTTTTCTCAACAGGGGATCTATCCACTCTGCCCAACTCAAATACAGTCGAACTTCAATAATTCCAATGTCAAGGAAAGAACTAAAATCTTCGAGTTATAGAAGTTTTCGAGTAAAACAGATTTCGACTTGGCAAAATTTTCAAGTTATAGAAGTTCCCACTTATCGAAGTTTTTGAGAAAGAGAGTTTTAACATACGAAAATTCGACTTACAGAGACTTTGTAGTAGAGTTAATAATTTACCGATTGTAATGCATTCGATTTGTAACAAACGACCAGCTTGCATGAATATGCATGGATAGAGATATAGAGTCACAACATGTGTTATCTCATGTTCTCCACCTTCCATTTGTTTAACAAATTAGACCACATTGCTATAAGTTCGAGATACAGAGGCAGCGACGATAAAAGCTTGACCTGCAGAGGTCTGGTCATTCCAAACTCGAGTTATAGAATTAAAAAATGCACCCAAAAATGTGGTATATAATTCCAGATAGTTGGAGGTTTTAGAGGGTTTAAAGAGGTTTTAGTTTCCCAGGTTCGACCGTCCTATTTCTGAATCACTCAGTAGCCTCTCATCGAAGACAATTCCAGGGTCCCTTTGCCCCGTGTTTTGCCTGTGCCGGACAGCAGACATTTGTCGTTAATTAAACGTGGATCGTTTCCCAGAAGGGGGTCATTCACAAACGAGCACACTAAATAAGTTTCTTTATAGCGGGATTAATTGCTTTGTACCCTAGACAATCTGATCGTCTGGGTGGACAGTAGAATCTGGGTGTAGAGTGACCCCTCGCTCTGGTTCGTTTCCATTTCCACGAAAGCTATCGCCATTCGCGCAAATCAAGGACGAGATTTTGGTTTACGGTCCCGCGGACGTGAGCGAACGTGAACTGTGTTTTGCGCGGACGCTTTCAGCGCGACAGTAAAACTCGTCTGACCTTAAGTCGGCCAACGGGGACAAACGTGGGTCGCACAAAGGGGGCGAAGCGAATGAAACTCGCGGGCCAGCGTCGGTGGGGTTAATTGCGCCGCTCGTATGAGGATTTGTGTTTTTACGACCGGATAAATGGTCGTGCAGCGTTTTTTACATAGCGTCCGCGAACGCAGTCGCTATAATTCGCGATAAATAAGCCGAGGACAGAGAGCCAGGCTAGAAACTATACGCGGTGTCATAGCGAATGCTTAATGCGTCTCTACCCTCTTTTTCTTCGACGCTGTAGGAACCATTTTCAGCGCGGAGGCGGCGCCCAAGCCGCGTGTTCTTTGCTCGGACTCGATTCAACGCCTCTGATCAAGTAGTCACCTGCTTCTGAAAGGTTCGACATTTTCCAGCTGGCTTGTTTAACGGGACACGCGAAGGAGCTCGCGAAAAATTGGGCGGTGAAAGGGACCCTGATGAATTTACTGAAACGCTCGTGTTTCTTTTGGAAGGGACTTAACCGTTTTACTTGGATGGTTTGATGAGAAGGGATTGAGTGTATGTGGAAGTGTATTTTAGACTTTCATTTCGGTCATTAAAACGCGAGAAATTAATTCATGTACATATGGCATATGGTAATATTATTCTACTGATCTCTTTTTCTTAGAATCAATTGCATTTTTATAGGATATAGACAAAAGAGAAAAATTTTTTAAAATATAGACACTTCAAAAATTTACTCCTCCTAATAGATATCCTGTAACATAAATAGTTAAACCATGAATTATAGAAGAATTAAAACTGAAATGGAACATAATTATTTACTTACCAGAAGAATAATTCTCTTACTTTTTTATCTTCTATGTCATTGTGAAATGATTACATTACAAAAGATATCATCACTGAATTTTTTTTATTTCTTGCATTGATAACGATAAAAAAGTAATATTGAATGATATCGACTCCCGCTGAGAGTGCGGGATGGCGTAATTCGATCAAGAAAAGTATTAAACAGAGTAATATCAGATTTTTCGATCAAATTTCGGTATTGCTGTATTCCCCTGTCACCCGTATCTCTCCATTAATAAGTTTCACAGAATGTAATTCACCTGTTCACCACCAACCAGTGAGCGGAGCGAATTAATTAATTATCCATACAATGGGTGAAACTTCATCGCATAGAAATAATCTCTTTTAGTTCTGAAATAACTGTCCCCTGAAATGTATTCGGTTCCTGGAATTTCGTTCGGGATCCCTTTGTGGCAGTAAAGATGGAGCATAACAAGTAATTTTTAATTAACCAGTGGGATTATGTAGAGCTTCGTTAATTACTATTCCTCGCATCGATAGCCAGAAGCTTTTATAGGATTTCGATAGTTGAGATGCAGAACTAACAGGGACAGAACGAGGAATTTCTTTCGTTACTGAGCTTTTTATTATATCTTTTTTGTTCTATGCAAACGCGTAAAATGCTCTTCTAGCAGTTTCCATTACGATTGCAGCTATAGTGTGCACATATCGAATATGCAGATGATGTTCGATCTTCGGCATACCCTTGGTACGTAGATACTTTCTGGAGCGTTCTGGCCGAAAATTCAGTGACGTTTCGTGAATAGAAAAATTGTTTGCTGTAGGACATCTAGAAAAATGTATATATAAATATATACATCTGTAAAAATATATAGATAAACATATACATCTACAAAAGTACATACGTAAATATAACATCTACAAAAATATATACAGAAATGTATGTATACATGGTTCAGCTGATAGTTTTATGAATCTAGAATTTTAGACGGTAAAAGTTTATGAAACTTCCTGTGGATTATTTAATTGCAGCGATATTCTCATTTTAATTTAAATAAAAAGTTTCTAGAGAGATTTTGTGCCAGGTCACCTTGATTTAATGTGAAAATTTTTTATTACCAACGAGTGAAATATCGCAATACTTTTCTTAGCTTAAAGCACCTCGATAGTGGTATCTGATGGAAATAATTTAGAGTACCCTTTATCTTAAGACGCTTAAGTCAAAGCAGAGTATCTCTTTAGTGGTTCAAGAAAACAAGTTTAAAAAAAGAGGTTTAAGGACTGTTATCAAAGAAAGAGGTTAAGGAAGCTGAGCCTTAGTGCCCCTTTCGCTAACTTGTAAAACGTTTATTCGTTGTTGCATTTGCATACTGGCTTGTGGAAAAAGTTGTCCCTGGAAATATGACGCTTGTAATTCTATACGTGTAGAGGCAGATATTTTCAAAGGGAATAAATTTGACTGCAATCATTTTTTAATATTTCTTGTATTTAACGCATTATTACAAAGCTGAAAATATCGAATACCTTTTTAACTTCAAGTTGAAAAACCAATGGAATTTCATACAATAAATTGTATAAAGCACGCGTGAAACCTGCAATTTTTAATTCTGATTCGCAACGCATATAAATCTCCGAGGTATGATTTCCAGTTCGCATAGACTCGTTAGCGTTCGTAAAACCCAAGTTTCCGTGATAATTACAGATTTTACGCCAATAATGTTAACACGTGGCGTTTCGATTTGTTTTCATTTGGAGAACATATTGGAATTAAAAGTTTCGCGATTTTAACTTACATCAAATTCATTGGGTGAAGCTTGATTTTTGGCGGCAGAAGGAGCTTAGAAATAATTTCATTCGAATTACCGTCAAAGCAAAGTGTGCTGCTTTTAATCGTGAAAAGAGTGTCCAGAGATGAAGAGCTTCAAGGGGAAATGATTCTAACGCTTTCAGAGTTGAACGTAGTCTGTTTGCTTTGCGCAACCGTAATGAAAAATTCTCAATTATTAACAGATACTTAATCGTGTCAAAATTTTATTGAATGTTGTTGAGGTAACTTTGAATTCGTTTTATTTAGGGATGAGCAGCTTAATTTCATTGTTGAAGTCGATGCAGTAGAATGTATTTGAATCCAGCCTAAGTAGTATAGCCTAAAGAATGGTCAGACACTCACAAAGTAGTACAATCTTGAATGTGGTCTACATCCATAACTATTGCTAAATATTATGTTAGTAGTATAAGCATACCTATGGTCAGACATTCAGTAAGTAGCATAATCAACTATGATCAGACATTCAGTAAGTAGTATAGCCATAACTGTGAGTTGACGATAAGTATTGTGAATTATTAACCACAGATACAGTAAAATATACATACTAACTTTCCTATACATGAACTTTAATAATCAATTACCATTTATAATACTTAACGTAACTTTTTTCGTGTTCCTTTTATTTTTATTTTTCAAAATAAAGAATGTATTGTGAGTGGTAATCTATATAAGCTTTTATTAATATTGGTACAAATATGTCCTATTATACCTTCGTTAATACTGAAACAAGGTCTTGTAATCGATTCTCCATCCTTTTGACAGAATAAAGAGAGCCTCTCTCTGTTAATCAACGAAAATAGGTCGGCACGTGCTTCGAATGAGAACTCGCCATCGTACCTAACCATTTTTTCCTGGGATAAAAGGATCAGGAAAAGGAACTGGTTTGCGTTCTTTCAAGTAGAATCGTCTTAGATGACTGTCAGGTCTGACCTTGTGCGTACGTGTTACAAGCGAAAGAAGGCGAAATCGATATAGTCAATATGCTACTTTACAGGAAAAGGTTTTCCACGCTGAAGTTTGTTCGAATGTGACTACTTTCCTTATCCTTTATACATACATGCACACATGTATTATGTTGCAGGAGTAATACTATTAGCCAGAAGTTGCCTTCCAATTTTTCGATTTGTCGAATTTCACGACAATAGGTTTGAAACTTCTTAGATTAAATGATTATGAAACCAAAACTAGGTCAGATTGTACGATTAGATGTATGAGTGTGTATATTCAGAAAATTGGAAATATAAATCAAGGGACTGAAATACTTACATTGATAAGGTTCTCAATTCTCGAGATACGAAATCTATTCAAGCAATTTTAAACACTTTAATGACTGACGATATATTTTTCTAGCAACGTAACTGAACTATAAAATTCCAGTTAATAATCTTTCGAGCTGTCACATGTCAAAACTCTTTTTATTTCATTTATTGATTCTTCTTAATTTTGGAGAAACTTTCTATTATTTTGTTAGTATATTAGAAACAAGCTTGTTCTTCATATTTGTATAGCAGACTAAATAATATTCTTCTTAGGTTCATTCTATCCCAATTCATTAATGCTCGAAAGGAATTTACTCGGCCATTTCAATCTCCTTTGCTAGATTTTTTTATCCTTCGTCGTCTCTCTTTTTATGTACAGCACATAATCAACTTTATACCTCTTCTGTCTTTTTTATTCTCAAAAAAATCGAGCCAATCTTCCCATTCCACAAGGCTTGGTACAAAGGGACAGGGAAGGTATTAAAGTTGTACGGCTTTTCAGTGTCCACTTACGCATTTGCAATTAATTTTGTTCGCTGTGAACAATAGTCTACATCGGTTTACATAAACTATCGTATTACGTATTAACGACCGCGTGGAAGCTAAAATGAATTGCAGTAATATTTCGTGTAACACCAATGAATACTAGCACACGTTTCATCATGGAGTAGATTTGAATTCATTCGATTGGAACCTCGAACAAAAGGGTTTGAAGAATCGACAACATTACTTTCAATTGAAATCGTTTTTAATCATTGAATTTACGTTTGGGGTTTCAAGTCTGCCACATAATTCCTGTGAAAGAGATTTTTATTTGATTGCATTCACAAAAATAATATGAATTGTTATATTTCTTTTATTAACTCTTTTGCAGTATACTATGGAAGCTTTACTACCTTTTATTTTCACTATGAACTCGTTTTGTAATATCATGGACTTGCATTATTTGCAAATTAAGAGCTCATAAAAATGTTAGTACTTTCAGTTTCCTGTCTCTATCATGATTTTATTTTACTGTCGAAAGTTTAAACCTTTTTTAAAATTTTCTTTTTGTTCTTTTTTCTATTAAATCATAAGTACCATTTTTGATACATTTGATACACGACGGTCGGGTAGTTCAATGAATCAATGTCTGGAATATAAACGATTCTTATCGTATGATAATAACTTCTGGGAGCTCGAGGTTATCCCGTGAATACTAATTTCTCCCGAGGTTCGAATTAAACGCACCGGCTGGAAACTGTTTCAAATTTCTGCTAGGTGCTAGAGAACACTCAGTTTTTGCTTGGTCGAGTCGAGATTTAGACGCACGGTGTTCATTACATGCGAATTAGCGAAATAATTTCCTGAATGGCGGATTACCTTCATGTTCTCGAAAATAATGGAGAGAAATGTGTTGGAATCGCTGCACGTTTTCTTCATGCAAGGTTTATTACCTAG
The DNA here is from genome assembly GCF_051401765.1 of Calliopsis andreniformis. NCBI lineage: Eukaryota > Metazoa > Arthropoda > Insecta > Hymenoptera > Andrenidae > Calliopsis > Calliopsis andreniformis. The sequence continues at coordinate 9,756,946 of NC_135063.1, forward strand.
AATTCCTACTCTTCTGTGTTTTGTTGCGCTTAGTTAGGATGAACCACAAGTACTATGTCGACGAGATATTCCAGTTACAGAATATTAGATAGTAATTATAATTTGGAGGGTTCACATACCTGTATTTAATGAAAATAATGTATCACGTAATGCAAGTAGATATTGAATGTCTAAACTATTATTAGAATACTGCTAAGAAATATTTTAGATAAAGCTGATTTGTATTTCATTTTTACTATAAGAAACTTCAACTTCCTTCCTTTGTATACACATACAGTCTCTTCAGTAGGAACGAAATAAATCCATTTAAACAAATTAAAATTAAACGCATCTAGCTTCCCTTTATCGGAAAATTCATCCTCTAAAGCATCTCAAGCTATAGGACTTTATCTTAAGATCATTGAACCTTCCTTTTACCCAACTTAGTAAACTAATTACTATGGGACAATAGATCGAAACATCAAAGAAACTTCAAAGCCTTCTATAGAATTAATCTTCATCGGGGCAACATTATAAAGTCATTATAAAATCTCAAGGCAAATAATCGATGCAAAAGCTTATCAAACATTATATCAATTTCGATGTCAATCACTCTAAGCTAAAAATCTCTCATTTAATTTTCCCATCACATCCCATTCATCATACCCGAAAATGAATACAATTGACTCGATAAGCGCGAGTCCCGTAACAATTACCACCAATCTCATTCATACTACTCTCTCGTTCACCAACATCAACTTTCGACATTTTCTCGACGCTGTTCAACGAGTCACCTCGAGCAGCAGTCAACGAAGCCCCCACCTCATTAATCTTCCCGCTGCTGCAAGATCAATCAATTAACGTCGATAACGCGTGTACGATAATTTCAAGGTACCACGATCGCGTCGTTACCACAGGATCGGTCGTTTTTCCTCTGCCCGTTGTTTTCCTACACCCGCGGAGAGCAAGAGGCCCGCTTTTACGTTACGCTTTTGTGGAACAAAGGGAAGTCCACAGGGAGCTGGATCCTCTCACTCTCTCCCTACTCCATCTTGCTCCATTCGTTTTGTCGTTCCCCTTTTTCGCTCTCGACGAAAGTGGAAAAATCGATGTCCAGCTTCCCTTCCTCGAAAATCTCGCTCTCCCACAGAGATCGTTTTATTTTTGCTCGGCTTCGTTGTCGTCAGGCGAAAATCGTTGCATTTGCGGCCAAGCGTTTCTTTATTTTACCACGGATCTGTTGTACATTCTATGAACGAAATTTTATTAGACGACTATATTCACTTGGGTGGATTCATCGAAGGTAGATGATTTTTATTATTTTGAATACCGACGATTTTCGATTTGGGGTTCAAGTAGTGCGACGTTCAAATTGTGAATTTCACGATTTTTAATATAATTTCTCGTAGCTTTGCCGAAAGAGATTATTCAATAGAAAATTAGTAATTAAATAGTAGTGTAGAGTTATGTTATTAAAAACACATATTAAGAGTGATGTTTACACTGAAATTGTTAGAGCGAAATGAGAGAGAAATTTTGAGATTGATTGGAATTTGACGTAATAATTTTATAATTGAACATCATAATTTCGTTTTTAAAATAGTTCGAATAGTTCTACTGGACATCTAAATTGTCGTCATACCGTATATATGTATATGTAGAAGGTTAGAAAAACTAAATGTTAAAAAAAGATTAAAATGCAATAAATGTTATGACTTCTATTTATTTTAGAGAAAAACATACCTATATTATTATCGGTCGACGATGTGTACATTTCTCTGCGTAATTATTGCAATTTAATCGCCGAGAGGGAAAGTTAATCGCCAAACAATTACAATAAAATTAGATTTAATCAACTGCATTTCATCACACGCCACAATTACCTGCGGTCACTATAATTTAGTTAATCGTTTTAACGATTGATTTTATTAAAGTTAATTATAATATACAATCAAATGGTTTGTAATTTGATTTAACACAAATATTGACGTAATGTTGTTCCGTTATTAAACACTGTTAGTCGACACTGTTAATAAAACGATTGCTCATTTACTAAAATAATTTTCCCTCGTGCAAACGGATTTTGCAAAATACTACTTATAGCGTTGTTTTCACTGCAATATTCTCTAATTTCAAATGGAATGTAGTTAATTTAGGTTTGAGTAAAACTAGATGGGAAATAGAAATCAATATTAACTGTAAACATTTTAATTTTGATTTTCATTTAGGTACTTCTTTCCTAGTTATCTCCTTTATTTATTCAGAAAGCATAGTATGGCGAGACTATAAAAGGAAAGTATTAATACAATTGTAGTTTTCTACAAAAGCTTTTGGAGGGTGCATTGTAGCTGAATGCAGACTGTGTTCACCATTTGTGTTCGAGAGGCTGCTTGGTACGAATATCTGCTGTGAACCTCGCTCCATATCCTAACAAAAACCCTAAAATGAAACGAGGTTGTACCAAATGTTCATGTGCTTGAAAACAAATAAAAGGTGGTTATGCTCAATAAATCTACTATTTGTTCAGAAGTGTTTCACATAAAAATCAAACTTTATTTAGCTAAAAGTATTCTATAAATGATATAATTCATAACATTCTCTACTTTTCCTAAATTTTTTCTCTACTGTTCTGTGTACAGTGAAATTCATGCAACAGTCAACAATCGAAATTCACAATTGACGCAAGATTTATTACCCTTCCCAGTAGTTCCGTCATCTAGTCTTCACAGTTTCAGCGATTCCATTGAGTATGTGTCGTTCCTTGTGTTTTTGGTGAAAGAATGATAAATGATGCTAGTATCTTGACAATTTACTAGCACCCCATGAAAATGGGACATCCGTCGCGCGTGGCCGCTAGTATCAATATCAATTTGTATCGATGAGATTTGGAGCGTGAGCTGTAAAAACGTCCCAAGACTTTCGTAACTCTGATTCTGGAAGGGGATAAAAGATAACACTGGAAGAACGCAAGGATTCAGCTTAGAACTCATTACAGACTGATATGGTTTCACCTTTTCATCCTTTTGGATGTGTAATGAAACGACCCAAGGGAAAATCTAATATGAGAAATTAGTCGAAATGAAATTTTTACTCCATCAGGTATTACAGTTTCTCGTACGGTTTGACTTTTAGAGTTGAATGATTTTTTTCAAGTGCCACTGAAGTATGGATGCCGTGCTGAATTTTCGGTAAATTTTTAAACACGTTATGGATGGATTTCCAGGGGACTTTTAAAAGCTACTGCTTCAGGAAATGATACGTAAAATCGCGTCAAAATTCGCAATTGTTCTCTCAAATAATTTGTGCTACTTTCAAAAAAATGTTAAGCCCCCTTGAGTAAATTTTTTTTGTAAAAGGTTAATAGGATTTCAACATTTTTTCTATTGAAATAAATTGTCCATCTACAATTTGTTGAACAATTTAACCTTTCATTTATTGAAAGTGATTCGATGTGTCATTGATGTAATTAAAGAATTTTCAGAATACAAAAATTTGCTGCTTTGCTGACTGAGGATTGTTTTCTTCCCTAAAGTTTTAGAAAGATACACGCTTCAATACTCAATCGTTTTCTGATAACTCTTGTTTGGATTACCTAGAGTGACCCATTTTCGCTTCGATGGAAAACACTTTCTTTCTTCCTTCTTCCTGTTATATCGTTTTTGTTTCTCTTTTATCTCTACTACCTTTTTTATCCTTCTTAACATATAAAAGGAACTAGGAAACATAATTTCAAGAAAAAGTAAACAAAGTAATTAATTATCCAAGAGACAGTATTTCACCCTTATGTTGCCATAAAGTTTCTATACAGGAGAACAATCAAAACATTGCATTGGAATATCTACCATTGACCGACTTTTTCACTTGTTCTTGACTAGCTGTCTCCATTTTTTGTGTATAAAGCTTGACACCTCCCTGAAGGTTAAGCACAGCCGAGCAATCAGTATTATTCCTACCGCGAGAGCGCGAGGAGGTGTCTCGAGAAATATTCTCCACGCTTTCATAGTTGAGTGAAGTGGAAGGTTGCAGCAACGTGACAGTGAAATGTAGTTTATTTTTCTCATTGTTGTGTTGTGTATAGCGAGAACAGCCGTACATTCATAACTTAAAATTATTCATTAAATTGATTAAATTTATTCAAAACTATATTAATTAGAAATATTAATAATTCGCGCTAGGTACGTATTGTCTGAAGTACATCCTCTTCGCTGAAGTATATTTCATTCACTGAAATATATCTCGTTCGCTGAAACATGTACTTCCCTACAGTTATGATAAATTCCTGCACTTGTTCATGACTATGATACAGATATCCTACGAATACATTTTAATAACGAAGTACAGAAGACATTAAAACGTGAACTGTTTCAAACGAAACTTTTATACCAAAACGAGGTTTCAAATTCGCAAATAATGAGCTTCACAATTCCGCCGTGAATTCAGTAGTTTCACTTTTGCTCATAATTTGCAGCACGCTGTGTCTTCGGGAAGCGTCATCAGAATAACAAACACTAATATTCGTATGCGCGGTATTCAAGAAGAATTTAATAGGGATGAAAATCAGCCTGCCTGGTATTTTTCATTAGAGCCCCTTTCGTCGATGTTAGCTGCAGCCCCTATAAAAAAATTCGTCGATAGTTTGACGTGGATCGCGGTTTCTGGCAGAAATTTCGATAATGTATTCGGGAATATAAATTCTAAGGTTGCGTCGTTGTATCGTTTCAGCGGGCTCGTGATTCGAATATACGCCCAAGGTCCTTTCGATACTTCCGGGCCGCTGTTACGCGACGAAAATCCACGAACGAGTTCGTAAAATCCGTGCCGTCGCTGTGGACGATTTATAGCTCCTTTTACGTCCCTGCAAATGCATCGTTAGTTTCGACTTAGCTCTTTGCGATGTACATTTCCTGGCCGTATGAAATGTGCGACACGCGAGAGAAAGCTTTCTGGAGTAGCCCGTTAAGCGAGAACGAGTTATCGTAGATATTTCAGGTGGGATAAATTTACTTTACCCCTTGGCCTCTCTGCAATCGATCGCTTCCAGTTCTTCCGACAATTCTGATTCCTCGCTGCTTCTCTTTTATATTCTTCGCTGTATTGTTTCATTCCAGGCTTTGGATTACGGTACAACTGGAGTATGGATTATTTTCCCGTAGATTCTAATTCATAATTTGGCTACAGGTTTAACTTCGATAATTAGTTCGAGTTGAATTTAACTTTAGTTCGGGAATAGTGCACTAAATTGTGGCTAAATTTGGTAATGAAGTTGTTGCGTAGACAAAGTCGGAGCATTGCTATTCTCAAAATAGAAGGCACTGGCTGAGGAACTGAAATGTATCTAGTGTTCAATAATCGAATTTTATTAATGTGAGCAATGTTAGTTAGGTACATATTTGAATACTGCTTTTGACCATGTTTTAAATATTGAAAATATTTTATGTATTATATAATTAACCTCCCAGGAGATGTAGATAGAAAATGTAAATTAAATTGAATAGTATTCGTATGAAAAACTATTTTTTAATTTTCAGTGGAACGTCAAGAATTTTTATGAAATTCCCAATTGTGTTACAAAAATTTGTTTATTTTTTAAAACATTTTACGGACATTCTACACAGTTCATTTTACGCTTGTCGTATTCAGTGTTCTGGGCACTCGAATAGATCTGACAGAACTAGGAACAAAGCAGTCGCAACAAAGTTTCGACGAAGATCCTGCGGGATTTAATGAATTGCATTAATTTTCAAGCGAACGCACAAATATGTCGGGTAGTACGTTGTCACGTTCATTTCCGAAGTTTCCTCGATATTTTAGGCGCGAAACTTTCTGACACAGCGCTGTACGAACCGTGGAGCCATTATAAGTGTGAGGTTCCGTTTAACTTCGTTTTGTATTCGCGCCTAGTCTTTGAAAAAGAGACTCGTACCTAGAATATTTGACGCAGATATAACAACTAAATAAACTGGTTCTATAATAGTGACCTAATTTTCTGCTTAATTTCAAAGAGAAGGCAGGTGAATTAGAAATACTTAGCAAAGCAATTATTTCCTTCAACATTTCTTCTACCTACTAAGTTTTCCCATTTCAATACTATTCTGGTAAAAATGAAACCTCTTCTTTTGATGCCATTAATATAAAAAATTAAGAAATATTTCATTCATTTGGAAATAAGGTCATCACTGGCGAGATTTTGGAATATTGTACATTTTTATTGCCCCCCTTTTCTATCTGCAATCTTGAAAAATAAACTAAACTGCGTGGCCCATATTGAATTCCATTATTCAAGATTGGTGGGATACATTGCATCAGTATCATGACAATAGTACGAATGGCTAACCACGTAACCATGCAGCTTAAATTTTATCGTTGGCTGGATCGCATTTATGGCCTGTCGTGCCTGAAACGTAACCCGAAACGGCCTCTGCGCGGCCGAACGCCGATAAATAATTGTTGATAGCGTCACTCTGTCGGCGATGAATCATTATTGACGGAGAATAGTTTATGGACAGTTAAAACCAACAGGCAATGTGATCTGTCCACGAAAGATGATTTTCGTCGTCATTTTGAGCAACTTCGTCCATCTTTCTAGTACATCGCAGAATTCTCTTTGAAACGCTCAAAGGACTGTCGTTCCCTTGTTGAAAGTCAAATTTGATTTTATGAAACGTTAAAGCAGACGCCTCTTGCCGCGAAAGATATTAAAATTGGACTGGCTGCCATTCTTTTGAAACGAAACTTTTCTGAATTTCACAGAAGCATATCATTGCCCCGCTGTACGCTCTTTTGCTTTGGGAAGATTCATTTGGCCTTCGTATACGAGAAACGCAATTAACGTTGACAAAATAGGTGTAGATGAAGTGGTTAAAAAAAGTGTGTAATTTTTTTTAACCTACGTGAAATACGATTTATTAAAGGACCAAAAGTTTTAGTTATTGGGAATCTCGTAATTGGATATTTTTAACTTTTGGGTAGGTACACTTTTTTATACCACCTCGAAACTTTTCTCAACCCTATCTGAAAATCGAGCATATAAAACATTAGCAGAAAAAGGAGAAATTCGTTTAGGTTTAATAGCTCTTTCAACCACCCTTATCGTGGTAACTATACTTTCACTGTATTTATAATTAGTTTCGAATGAATTCTAATAGTATATTTTCAGTATCAAACCAGCATTAAAGTTGATATTAAATTTTTACAGTGAACGAGTTTGAACGAGTATGAAATTCCATTTCATTCTTGAAATCCTATTTGAAAGTGTTCCATTCATAGGTAAATGTAGGTAGAACATGTCAATAAGTATTACGCAAATACTACCACTTGTTTCGGTGTTTCATGAATTCTATAGTCCTGTTGAATGTAAACTGATCCCAAATTCTACTACTCTATAGAGTTTTCTCCCATGAGAGCCGATTTAATCGTCTCTGCTGCTGCCCAACGATGCTGTAACGTTGTAACCGATTTAAGCTTCCAGACACTCTAACGCACTCGTGAGGTGAAACTGCCAATAATCAATAACGTCTACTGTGAGAAAACAGGGCAATATTAATCGCTTGCTGGAAATGCTAGGTAATGGTGGACTGAGGGCTGAATGGAAATATTTAGACCCTAAGCTGAGATGTTGGACTATGCTTCGAGTGATCTCGACGCCTGTTGTGACGAGTCAGTCGAAAATAATTAACTCTTCAACCTGCACTGGCGTCACTATAGCGGTATTTACAATGGGAACTACAATAGGCTCTGTCTGTCCATACCAAGAATTTATATTTCTTCTTTTAACAGAGATAACAGAATTTTAAAAATCTGTCGAAGTGGCGTTACCTGTTATTAGATTTTAGTATTAGAATTTATTTCATTTTATTCATTTTTATTTTCGTATAATTGAAAAAGCTTTTTCATTCAGATAAAGGGGGTTATTATTGATGATTCATATTTAGTGTATTTTTTATTTCAGAATGAATAGATTACCAAACATTAAGTTCGTGATAATTGCTATAGGGTTCTCTGGTTCTTCATAGATTTCTGATTCAGAAAGAGAGTCGTCACTCAGGCGACCATTTATCAATCGATCTTATTAATTAATCGAATCTGCAATGTGGAGATTCGGCGCGTGAAGCTAGTAGAGGCGTTAATAAGTAGCGGCGCTTCGTTTCCCAAAGTGGCATTAAACCATGATGCTAGGCGTCGATTGCGTTTCTTCGTTGAAAACGATCATCGACTTTCGTCGGCGTGGAATCGAAGCACGTCGAATGGTAAAATGGAAAAACGTGACTGGCGTCATGGCTCTGGAATCTAATTACCGAGTAGCGGGAAACAGAAAATCGACCCTTTCTGGTTGCTCACGACGCCTTCGATATTATTCAAATTTAATTATCAGCCAATTTTATTTGCATTACACACGTTTTCGTCGAGCCATTCCATGTTTTTCGCTGTTGATATTTTGAATTCTGCAAGCAGTCTTTTCTCGCATTAGTTCCTTTTAGTAAAAGGGAATTTGAGTACATTATGAAAAATACTCGTAAATAATTAGCTATTTGCATTGTAAATATTTAAGTACGATATAAAAAGTATGAGGATGAGTTTTATTATTTTTGTATTGTTTTCATTTTTTGGAATAATATGAGAGATAAAGTTTAAGAAAGTAAGACGCATCAGCAATCAATATCTGAATATTACATTATTAAAAAATTAATCTACGAATTGTGGAAACGACTGATATTATTCGTGAGTAAAGTGCTAACGTTACATAGTTTCTTGAAACTTTTCATATTAAATCCGAAATCTCATCTACTTTAATCAAATTAGCATAAATTTGAGAATTAGCGAATATTATAGATTATGGCATATTGTGAATCGATTTTCTATCTGTGTCCCATTGGACCACAGGAGCGTGCGCATTTCGCATGTCTTTGAGCATAATTAACTAGGTGAAAACGAGATTATACGGAATCTCGCTAACTATCGCCATCTCACTGTTATTTGTCACGAGGCGCTCACGTCGCTTTAATCCCATTCTGTACTACTGTATGTCTTCGAATTATCGCCACCTACCACTAGATTCCTATTACACCTTTGCATCTATGGGCAAGATGTATATTACTGTTAGTCAGGAGCACTTATCTCGTCAATAATTTTCTGACGTACACAACATATAATCTCATCCGATTATAGAGTGCATCATCATACGTTGAGTTAGTTTCAAGTCTTGCAGAGAAGCTTAAATGTATCAATGCATATAGTATAATGAAAATTTCAACAATCCTCTTTTGCAGCGATAACATCTTAATCTCAGTAGGAAGTACAGCAGAATCTCGATTATCCAGTTTAATACAAGTGTCAAATTTACACTATTTGTAACTCCTCCAATTAATCCTAAAACGAAGCTTCAAACCCATTTTCGTCATTCTTAATTTTCCTCCAATTTTACCTCAATGTTTCTAACAGCTGACGTCATTCACTCTGTGTGGGAAACAAAATGAAGACACTTCGGTTCCACGACTCCTCTAGAACATACTTTCAAAGTTATAAAATTCTCTATTTATGGACATATTATACACACATTAGCTCCACAGGACACTGCATCACGAAACAGCGGTAGATCAGATACTTTATTCCGCTTGAGCTCACAGATCGCGTTTAATATATGTATACTGAGCAAGGTATATCGGAGACGCAGCCGTTCCCTCGCGAACGACGCGCAGGAGTTAATATTTTTCCCCGCGACTTAAAATGTGTGCGAAGAGCTGCGGGCGACAGGCAGAATTACTCAATTATTCGCGAGCCAGGCCACAGGCGGAGGGAAACAAGGAAACACCATTCATCTAAAGCTTCAACGCCACCCACTGTCTTCGCTGACCAGAAGCGGAGAATTGCAATTAATTTCGCCTGGCTTCACCGACGATATTTTAATTCACGACATTCGACCCCTGGAAAAGCGCGAACAGGGGCAAATTAACGAAGGTGAAAAGTGTTAACTAGGGGTTAATTGAAAAGTCGCAGGCGGCGGGGCGGCTCTACGACCAGAGGGGAGATTATGAATATCGCGAAAATTGCAGGTTGATCTCGTCGTTGAAGTAGAATCGAATCGCGCCGAGCGCGCGGCAACCCTCGCAATTAACTTGGCGGAAACGAGATTACCGGGTATTTAGCACCCCTATCGGCCGGAATATCGTTTGTCAGTACAGCAGCGTCTCTCTAATTGTGCACGGGCCGTTTAAAGTCGTTAGATTCTGGGGTGACGAGGCTTTGATGAGCAAAATGGGAACGCACCGCAGAATGAATGGCAGGAAATTAGAACGAGCACGCGTTTCGTCTGTTTTTGTCCTCCATTAAGAGACGCTCGTACCAGGGGGGAGGAACGTGCGCGCGAACAGTGAAAGCTGAAATTTTCCCAGGGGACAGTCGTTCAAAAGATTTTCCTGCCTTTTTAATTCGATCAAAGCAAACTTCCATTATTGGATTATTCGAGGCAATTGGATGCGCTTTGTTTTCGTGTAAACAGTTTACATGCTGTAAACACGAGTTCCCCGTGATTTCCTGCGTTGTTTGTAGATATAAAACGGTACAGATGGTTAATGCGTAAAACGATGCAACGGGGTTACGTGTTGTTAAAAGAAGTTTCATTTTAGTTATTTTTCAAACGTGATTGTGCTTCAAAGGAAACACAGCTGATTTAAATTCGCGTAAATATTAAATTGGTCTCTCAAGTGAAAAATTGATGATCCCCAGGTAACATAGATTAAACATTTATGCCATTGCGTGCAGTATTTTTCGAATTTTGTTTAAAGGTTGGAAAAGAGAAAACAGAATGTGTTTGATAGACAGGTTAAATGATATAGGAATATGTAAACTGTTTCTCTTGTTGACATGTTCAGAATATAAATGCTTCCACTGTTCTGTTTCTATAGTCGTCTGTAAAATATTTGTGTTTATATCATGTAACCTATTATAGCTAGTACCTAATATAATAACGCAATATTTAGCTACATATTATCAAATTTTATATCACAAATAGCGAACTAAATAAAGCGTTACAACTAACAACCTGTCTTCTACGAAATCAATGCACATTGTTCAAAAAAACGTCGGAAAAATAATACAAATGAATGCCACAGTGCTTCGAGGTAGCATAAAGAGGGACCGAAACTTGACGCCGAAACCATTAACTTGGACTAATTATAAATTTCGCGGTCGATGTACCTGTATCATTATGATAATTATCTCTCAAAAACAACTCGAATAATCCCAACTCGAATATTAAATCCTATCATCTCAAACTCCTCGTTCTCTCCAGCTCGCATGTTCTCATTATCCACACGTATTTCATTACATTAAACGTGGAATGTAACTCGGAGGTAAAACCTCATCTATTATATCCTTCCAAGAAGATATAATTTCAGGTCGTGCAAAATGTTTGCTCAGTCTGGCCAGGGTCGACCGCGTACTAAAAACTGACCCGTTGTACAGCCGTTCACCAGCAACGAATTTGCCAGAAACGGTGCCTGGCGATTTTGAGCCATTTTTACGCGAAGCTTAAAGCACCTTCCATTGGCTCACCGCGCGTTTCCTCCGTCGTCCAATTTCCGTCTGGTCTTGAAATGGAAATCTTGTTCCCGAAACCTTTGATATCCGGGCGTGGTGGGTATATTACGCGTTACAAAGACGTCTGTCGTGTACAGGCACGATTTCGCGTAGCCAGTTTTTGTCGTTGCTCGAATCATCTGTATCCGCCTGCATCCACCTGCTTAGAGGGCGATGTAATTTTATACCCAGTCCTTGATTTCTCTGCCTGTCTCTGTACCTTCCCTTTGCTTCTATCCCTTGCTGTTTTTCGTGCTCGTTACAGCTTATTGCCTTCGTTCTGTTGGAGCCCTGAAACTAATCACGTGCATAGGGATCGCATCTTCGGGAATCGCTTTGACGATCGGGTTTAAATAACGAGGCAATTTCACCTGGACAGAACTCGTCTACCGACGCAATTACAGGGACAGTGTGCGTGTAATTTCGCTTATTGCACGATGAATTGTTATCGAGGAGATGAAATCTCAGTGTTTCCATGTGGTCGTCCAGGGTTTGCGTTTAAATGGACGTTGATGGTAAATGCTGCCGCATAACGTGATAACGCCAGTCGCGAGGTAATTTCGAGGATATCGTAATTTAGAGAAGGCGTGCGTTTAATGTTAGACATTCCATTGAACCCTCACGTGGTTGAACCTGGGTAGAGCAAGTGTAAGCCTTGTACTTTCGATAGATATCAATTTCAGTTTAACGCAAATATTATGTAAAGAAAAGGTACGAACTGCTTTATATATTACTTTTCAACACTTTTCATCGAAATAACTTATATTACACGACAGAGAAAACTGAGGGAGAGGTGTATATTTAATACTACCGAGGTCCCTTGCGATTTTTTATGGAAATGAGGAATTATTCGGGACTTATGGTTTTGCATACTTGAATATTTAAAAACTGGAAAATCCGTATATTTAAATATCTAAGAATTAAGTTACTTTAATTCTTACTTAAAATGTGATATTTCGTCAAATTAAATACTTAGGTACTTAAGAAGTAAGGAATTCTAATCTCTAAACATGCGATTTTTTGGTCACTTAAATATTGAAGTACATTTCATATTAAAGAATTTTAAGTTTAAATTTAATTTGAATTTAAAAATTTGAATTTAAAAATTCGAAATGTTTTGAATTTTGAAATCACTGGTATTAAGGAGATAAAGACAGTGCTTGAGATATAATGTGTTGTAAATATCGAATCTATTATACCTTACATTTATAGATTGAAATACGAACTATTCAATCCTATGGGATTAAGAAACTTAATGTCCTTTAAAAATTTCAAGTTTTCGAAGTAATCAGATGCAACATCAATTCAAAGCGTAATCTATAACGTTCCTGCAACATTTCTCTTCAATCATCATCGTAATAGCGGTACGAAATTTGATAGAAACGACCACGAAATCTCGTCCCGTAAATAACGCGGAGGAACACCGCGGCTTAAATGACAACGCATTAATCATAGAAGGAAAAAGCGGAAAACGTTGAGCGTTCAATGAACGGCGAAATGCAAGTGGCGAGGAAATGGGACTCACATTTTTGTCGACCTTCATGCATATACATTCCCCTGCTCGTCTATTTAGGTTACACGCAGAGGCGTTTCGAGTCAGTTATTCTGAAACCATGAGCGTCCCAAGAATCCCCTTCTAAAGAAGAATTGGAACAGACTAAGAAGAGAAAGGTATAGTTTGCACATTTTTCTGGACACTCTTTGTTCGAATATTTCACGGAAAGTTCCCACCCACAGGACCATATCACTCTACCTAGTCCTCTGAAAGGCAGTACAAAAGATACAGAAGTTCGAACAAGAATCTTCATATTAAAACGTCAGAGGACTTCCCAAACACAAAGCGCTGAGTGCTTTCTCCTTTCGAAAAGCTTTTCAGAAAGCTTCACAAATCGTTCCATTCTCTGACTTCAAAATGCTTTGGGAGACTTAGAATACGCTATTTTAATCTACAGTGGTAAGCCATACTATATTCCTACCACAATCATTTGGAATAAATGCATTGCAGCTAGTTGATTGAATCGCTCTCCAATTTTTTTTTTTCAACATTTTCGAATACGAGGGAAACTTTTTTGTGACGTATACCAGTAAATACTGACAAAATATAAATAAGCATTTTCGTTCAAAAAATCGATCGAAACTTTTGCATAGTCCCAGTGAAAAAGCGTGTTTCCGAATTCTACGAACTAGTTTTGCAACACGTTACAATAGTTGCGCAGTTGAGGGAGACGGTGGCAACCAGTGTAATCCTGTGGGACATTTTTCCTATGACCAATATCGTTCGACGTAAATGCCAGTACGTTTCTTCGGTAGAATTTTTTCCACGGTAGCAAGAGCTGAATACCGCGATCACGCAGATGCAGGGAAAACGCGCGACAGCTTTGTACGCCAGTCACACACAAGAAGTCGCCTTTCGATGAGCGCGGTCGATTTAATCGTTTTCCGCGACGTGGAAGCGATAGAACGAACGTATTAGTTCGCGAGCAAAATTTTCCATCAAATATCGCCGCCGGTAGCGAAGACTTTACCGCTGTTTCGTTCAACTGTTCTTTTTCTCATCGTTTCTCCTCTGCAGCAATCAGTGTTCTAGGTCAGTCTGTTATTACCACGAACAAGAATTGTGGTTACGTTCGTGATATCCCAGTATCACGAAAGGTGCTCTCTTTTAGAAAATGTCGAATAAACCTGAAAGGAGAAATGGGGTGTTAGACGATCTGAAATTCGTCTTTAATTAATTATGTTTAATTGGTTGTGTGAAAGGTGTACGCGGGAAAAGGAGTTTTTCATTTTTTGTTTCTTTTTTGTATGAGGTAGTTATGTACTCCATCATAGATACTTGCTTTGTTATAGATATGGTAGCTTCTGTCGCTTCTGTTATAGATATGGTAGTCGATTCTGGTATAAAAGCTAGTACCTGGAATGAAAAATAAATAGACATTCTGAAAATTTCAATATTAGAGAATTTTAATGTTTCAATATTATAAAATTTGGGTGTCTCAATATTCACACCCTTTAGTATTTGAAAATTTGTCTATTTAAAATTTTGAATTTTTAAAATTTGAAAATTTAAATTATTTCAAATTTGAAAACTTTGAACGTTTGAATTATTTCAAATTTTTAAACTTTGAACGTTTAAATTATTTCACATTTTTAAAAAGTTGAAAATGAAGGCTGAAAAGTAAGTTGTATGAAAGTTGGAAACAATTTTCGATTTCGGTAGCAGCTCGCTTCCTTCCGTTTTTCGCGTGCAGGATGATGCATAGTGAAACTTTCAATTGATGCACAGTAAGTTGGTCTACCAGCACCACGTTAGTGATTAACGAGTGTTTAATTGAAGTTCTCTTGATTTGTTTCAAGCATGAGCGAACTAATTGTCGAATGCATTAGAATGTTTCTTTTAAGCTTTCTAAACTTATATTAGTAATTTTAAATTAATTTATTAATATGTTTTAAACCTAAATGCTAGATTTCAAAGTTCGATAATAATTTCAATATTTTATGGATTTTCAATTGCTACACATTTAGTGTTCGAGTAGTAGTAGAGGTTTCTCATTTCATACGTGTAATTCAGAGTGCACTATATAAGAAAATTAAATTTTTATTTATAGTCGACAGTACAAAGTAGCTTGTATGCACAGGCGCGGTCTGCTGCCTCTGAGTGGTAAAAAATGATGCCCTGATGAACACGAGTTCTGAAAATGACGCAATAAGGGCTCCCAAGTAAATTGAATTTGGGTTATAATAGAATTCTTTTTACGCCTTTGTCACAATTGTAAGAACAAGGTTTATGTGTTGATTTATGGAAGGGACTAACTTTTGTTGCACATTCTTTTCTGTCATCTTCTTCGTTTTCAATTAGAGTTGTATTCCTTTTCGGTAAAAATGTAGCTCGTTCTGATGGAATAATTGATGACTGTGATTTATCTTACTTAAATTGAAATTTCGATGCAGTAACAGATCGTCGATTAATAGTTAAATCATTTCACATATGGTGGCTTGTACACGTAATTATATTATTATGAATATATGAATTTGAGGCAATATGTAATTGCACTATGTTCTTCTTTTACCTATTTATTACAGTATATAATCTAAAGATTCCGTCACTGCATTATTAACGTGAAAATTAGGTAAAGGAAGAATAGTTTATTCAACATTATGTTTAGATTCATTTTAACTATCAATTGAGCCACTTAACTAAATATTTGTTATTGGCAATTTTCAATAAATTTACGATTTATATAAAATTTATAACAAGCTATACTGTGCTGTTTAATTTACCTGCGTTTGCAATTAACAGTCAAATTTTGTGCTTGAACATGAGGACCTGTAGGTGATGCAGAATGCAGCAATTAAATCAAGAAGTCAGGATCTAATTGGTCCTAGTGGGACAACAATTAAAAATTAATTACCAGCTATCAATAAAAATAACAATATAACGAGTAGAATCTATATTATATACACTGTTGTGTTTGTCGCCTGGAGAGAAATTATTATTTTTATCTCTGGATGCGGGATTTTCTGGTTTTAATTAAATGAACCTTTTCTTGTTCTTCAGGGCATTCCTCTTCCAGGCCATTCACAGTTCAGTATTATCGTAGTGTTCATTTTCACCCAGTCATTGCAAGGATGCTTTTTCATTCTCAAGTTTTCACGGCTTCATGATGGCTTCTTTTTTTCCAAACTCGCTTTTCACGAGAAATACTCTGTTATCGTGGATTTCGAAATGCTTAAGGAGCAGTAAAACAGAATTTTTAATTACACTTCATTTTTCGGTTCAGTGTTCCTATTCATTCAGCAGATTGTAAATGTAGCAAAATCTTCAACACAAAATCGTATATTTTTTATTCTTCTACAACACTTTCTTTTTCAATTAGATTAAAGTAAGAATCATTCATTAAATTTTTTCTTCTTCTATTCAATAAATTTTCACTCGTATAAAGTTTGTCATCATGCTATTGTTGGCAACAAATTCGACTCTGAATTTTTATGAAAAATAAATAGTGTACAAAATGGTATAAACATTGATTAATTTACAGAGCAAGTGGTTAATATTTCTGAGGCTTAGTTTAAGCGAATGCAACATTTATTGGAATCATGTTTTTAAGTAGCAAATATCGACGCCTACTTATAATTAATAGGTACTGCGTATTAAGGGCATGATGTCCCACAGGGATTAACACAGCGCTAATCCTATGAATTACTTCGCTTCAAACTTCCAGAATCCGACTGAAACTGCCCATTGAGACGGATTATAGAATATTACATTCCAGACATTGAACCGTTATCGAGCAACGATGATGAATACCTGACTGCGTGGTCACTGAACCATCAGTATCCAATGAAATATTCATCCACGTTCGATCGAACATTCGCATAAATTTTCGTACAATCAACATAATTCCACTAATTCCTCTTCATAAAAAATGCAGGTTTCTCGCTGGACATCTAATTTGTTTATTCTCGCGTTTCAATTTTGAGAATTCTCATAATTAATTTCACCGAATAATATCTAACGTTGAGTCAGTGGATAGCTCGTGGTTTCTAGAGCTTTGAGCACAAAGATCCACAGAGACGTTAGTCCAGCTTACCGCAGAATTTAGTTAGAACTCGCACACGTGTCAACTGCATGTTTGTTTCCTAACTTAAGAGCCTAACTATGCGTTTACTTTGTAAATTCATTAGACTGGCGTCTTGTAGTCGACTAGGCTGCGCTGAGTCGTAAGTCGATCCGTTTTCGTGTTTTTCTTTCCATGAGAAGGTCCCTTAAGAAACTAAAACAGCTTTCGAAGTTGGAGGAAAGTTGTGGCATTCAACGAGTACATATTGTACGGAATCTTCTCTTAAGTAGCGAAGAACATATTAAAGATGTATCGTGACTTCTGAATTCTGCAGTGTACCTTCTGCTTTTGTCTGTTTTATTTCCAGCTTTTACGTTTATCTTTTGCCCAGTTTCCTTGGGTTGAACATTGAGAGTAAAGTATTTTCAGAATTGGAGCACATTATAATTTGTATATCTTCAAAATTATTGAACATCTTATTATTGATTCAAGTTGTAATCGTTTTCTATTCATAACCTCATATTACTTGTATCTACATATTTTTAAATTTTATCTTCCACTTTTTTCACAGTGCAGATCCAGTGTTCTTTAACCTTGTCTCACCAGTTTATTCTATCACATTTCCATTTAAAGATTGCAATTAAATGATTCAACCATTAAGAAGATTACTCGGTTAGCGTTCTGCGATTCTGTACTCACTGGGAACGTATAATTGCTCATTACATTCGCTGTGCATTATCAACGTTCACAGCATCCCTGGGTTAAATGACCCTTCAACCACATGGCACGATTTCATACTAGTGGCGACTTTTCGAAGCTGAGGAAACGAGGTTTACTCTACTCCTTCGATTCACATGCTCAATTGACTTTACATCGGATTTCGGTAGCTAACTCTTGTTAGACATGGTAGATCGAGTTTGAAGTAATATTTGGATGTGCGCTCCCGCATGGAATATCGTTTTCGAAACAGCTTCGAAATTCGACGTAGTGATAACGAAGTTTGAATGGTTGTTTTGAATTTAATATCAAGATTAGATATTTTGTTAACAAGGAAAGTATAGTTCTGGTACAGACTGAAGTAAATTCAACTGCAGATTAATCCCACCTCGCTGATAGAATTCATTAGTTATAATAATAATTGCAGTCATCTGTTGGAATTAAAAGTCAATTAATTCTCTTGTAGTGACTTCGTACTCATGCTGTTCCAATAAAACAACATGATGTTCCTTTAACTCGTATTTACTTTCTACTCTAATCTTCGAAGTTCTAATATTATTAATTAAAAATATATAAATATATAATCACTCATACTGTAGATATCAGTACTTACTGTATTTAGAGGCAAGCTATTGGGGCTGTGGAATACGTAAGCTTACCTATTTTATGTCTTTAGTACTGAATAATGTAGGAAGTCTGACCAGTGACTGAAGCACTCTACTAGAAGGAGTCTAATCACCTGTGGATACATTTTACATGGGTTTAATTAATAATACCCAATCGTAGTTTGCAATTCCAAGTAATTTACAATTCAGATACGGTTAATTAGAATTCTTACATAACCTACTCCACTTAGAAAGAGATATATAAATGAAAAGTCAGACATCCTTCAGTGAAACACATCAATCATTCGCCAGACTGCTGTAACCTATAACTTCGTATTATCAAATACACATAAATTATCTCCTAAATACTGTTTCTATTTTTCCCTAGAATTGAAAAAATTCTCAACCAGAATTTCATAGCCTGTAACAAATTATAACACCTGCGGCCATAAATTCGCGAATACTGTAGCTCCAGAAAAAATTTCCCATCGACACCTTGTTGCTTAACTTCCCGCAGTAAAACTCGGGTAGAAGTTTCTCTTGGCGACTTGTTACACTTTTCGTTGGTTCCCGACGGATTTTTCCATTCGAGTTACCGAAGTAGCTGTAAGCACACATCCAGTGTACACATAAAATTTGAGGCTGTTTTTGTGACGCTGTATTTACCTTCCCTTCAAGGAGCAGAGTACAATGGGCAGTGGCTAAGGTACGGAACGAGCTTTTCCTTCTTATGGAAGAGTTGATACTTCGGTTCGTAAACGAAAAGATACGCAGAAACTCCAGCAGTTGTCATACAACCCTTGGCGCGCTGTTTGCTCTAGAATGTATTTGTGTAGGTTACCCAATTTATATTGACAGATAGTGGTTTTTCCAGGCACGTCTTTTAACATGTGCTACTTCAGAATTTTTATGCATTTGATTTATAATTAAAAGTGCAAACATCTGTCATGTCAACCACAGAGCAATCACACTGCAATCAATAGTAACTTGCATATAATTATTACGACTGAAGCCAATGAATAATGCAAAGCAATCACGTTCATTGTTGTGTAATTACCTAAATGAAATATATTGTACGCCATGCATTTATTTACGACTATAAAATGGAAACAAGATTTTGAGTAAACTAGACCTCTTCAGGGTTTATCTCAATACAATTGCTTCTACTAAGTCATTTTTAATTTCTCGAAGAATTAGAAGTTGAAAAATGTGTATCTCTAGAATGTTTTGCGATTAAGGAATAAACTTCTATAATAAAGTAAAGACGTCTATGTAGTAAATTAACTTCAGAGAGAAATTCAGGAATTGGAAAATTAAAAGTTGCTAATCATGTTTTATGTATAAAGTTGAATACGCAGCTTCATTAGTTTCCTTGAAGGAGCTCCTGAATTTTATAGATAGAATTTTGTTATGAAATTAATTCTAAGCGGATCAATTCTTAAACTATGTGAAGCTATTCATACAAATTTTGTTTTATTAATATAAATCGAGGTTCGCGATACTTCTTTCGTTCTTTAATGAACTTAGAGTAACTCTCAAAGCGATGGAGCTTTTGAAGAAGACTCTTGTCACTCGACTCAGGCAACTCTCGCAATACCACGGAAGTGAACATGAAATTCGAAGTACAATGTCTGTCGTCAAAATGTTTGACCTATCTCGACGTTCAACTCTTTGCCGAGTTTTATCTTACAGCCTTTTTAGTATCATCATCCTGATCATGTTTCTAAGTGCCTACCGTTCTTCTTTACACACTCGAATGTCGTCCTTTCTACCTAAATATTTT
This sequence comes from Calliopsis andreniformis, assembly GCF_051401765.1. NCBI lineage: Eukaryota > Metazoa > Arthropoda > Insecta > Hymenoptera > Andrenidae > Calliopsis > Calliopsis andreniformis. Next base: position 9,777,162 of record NC_135063.1, read on the forward strand.
AGAATTTCCAGTACTTTCATCGTTCCGCATTTTCGTTTTATGCTGCATAAAAATTCCTCGACTTATCGAGAAAAATTTCCACGGTCTTCGACGGCAGCAAAGCCCTACGAATTGTCGGAGACAAATCGATGCAAATCCATGAAGACTAAATTTTGTTAGGAAAGATTTCCACTCGCCTCCATAGAAATTTTCTTCGATTTTTTTTTTCGTTACAATTCCTCAGGCAATTCGCGTAGTTTATTTTCTCTCCGTCCCTGATTCCATATCTCTCGAGAGGTATTGTCACAAGATATTTCGATATTTCGTCTCACATTATATTGAACACAGAAAATGTGGTAAGTTGTACTTTTGTAAGACTCAAAATTTTGAAGCTGAGTTCAAATCAATTTTTATGAAACAAGTACCGAATTCTGCTGAAAGTTTTATTGGTAATGAATATTCAGTTTCTAGTTGCACGCAATAAAGCAGGGGATCTATGGACCATAAAATACTCTCGTGACGTTTATGACGCGTTAAGTGTGATCCACGTAAGCCGCTTTACAATTTGTCGCCATTGGGTTAATACCCACTATTTTTCCTGGACAAGTATTAAACTTCTCAATCTACTAACAAGATAACCATTGTATCATAGTTCTATCTCCTAGTAAAGATTCAAGGCTCGTTTATGCATAACATAATAAGCAGATGCACTGTCAATAGTCTTCAACGAACTGTGTAGTAGTTTAACGATGCCTGGGTACAGTGTATTAAAGGGTATATGCGTGTAGTGTAAGGGATAGATAGTTTTAGCAAGTTAAGCGTATGCATCTCTCACGTTCAGGCGAGTCTGAGCGCCAGCAATCTGAATGGAAAACAAGAGAACTTTGTAGATAACGTGCTCCTCATCAGCTGGCCAAGTACATCGTTTAAAGCAGTCTGCATAAATGTGCATAAAGGTTCGACTAATTAACCCGAGTCCTTTCTCAGTCTTCTCTCATGCATGCAAGTATTCACGCTCTCAAGTTTCCAGTTTCTCATACCCACGTGAATGTTGTGAAGATTATACTCATTTTATTAATTTATGATTATAACACTAGTTTTTGTTTTACTGTGTTGCTTACAGAATATTCGCCTAATCTTTCAGAAGACTAATTTATTAATATTAGGTGAAATGGAGACAGTCCTGTTTTTAATCGATGTTCAATTTTTTAAATTCATTTCTCTCGCATTTAATTAAAGGGCGACAAAAAAGCCATGTGATTGTTATAGTTATGGACTGTACAAGTTGTGTATGTGTTTTAGACACTTTAATTATTTATGTAAGGTGATTCCAACTAGTGAGTGACTAGTATTCAAATGATTATTGCGAGAAGGTGTTAAGGAAGTATATAGAAGTTTGAATGAGTCTTTCTGCAGAAAAAGTGATTGGCTCCATTTATGCTTCTACTTTCATAGATCCTCGAGGTTCTTTCTTGGAATTCTACAGTAAGCTGCGTCAATCCTTTCTTGAATTCGAGCCAAATTACGCGGTGAAGGGTTTCATCTATTCTATATAGGACAGCCCTTCATTATAACTGTAATTTTCCTCGTCTTTTGTACAATTCAACCCAAGTAAAATACCTTCTCAATTTAAGACGAAGGAAGATCATTAAACCATAAAATTGACTATTATTTGTAGAGATTTGTCCTAAAAAAACTCTTAATAAAACGAGGAGAATTGACACAGAGATATTTATAAATATGATTACATAAAATATTTGAACAAAAATTTCTTTCCTATTTACTGAAAAATATTTGTTCCCGAAACCGACTTTCTATTTATTTGTTCCCAGAAAATTCAATAAAAAGGAGAAGCAAAACTTCCCAATATACTATCAGTACCGAATCTTTCATTCTCGTTGTTCGTTTCAGTTTTATTAACTTTGAGAATTAAACTCGTGTAGGTCGACGATCAGAAAGATTCAACTCCGTCAAGATGATTCTCCTTCCCGACGCGCGAGATCGTTCTCCTTCACGACGCGTCGTCGCGCGAGATACGCTTCTAAGTAAATAAGTCGCGAAATTGAAATCGAGACGCTGAATGTGCGTTCGAGGGTTGCTGTTTACACGGCTGAACGTTATTTCGTCGAGAAATAAGGAAACCCTTAATCGAGATCGCTCCTGAGATGGAAAACGCAAGGGAATGTTGTCTGCAATCACTTCTTTTCAATCCCATTGATTTGCAAGTGAAAATGAAGTTCATTCCAAATTACTTGGAATTGATCTTCGCAATTTTAAAAAATTCAGAGCACTGTACGTAGATATTAATTTATCTAATTAAAATCTTTTTCGTACTCCTGCGTTAATGAATCTATAGAAATGGCAGAGTTCAAGACACAGAGTTTCCTTAAAAGATAAGACACTGACGCAGAATATTACAATGATAGAAACTGCTGCATTTACAGGCGAGACGCTTAACATTTCCTTCGTCTTCTCTTTTGTTCATGCAGTTTCGCAACCCCGTTGGTTTTCATGACGGGATATTTCCTTTCTTCGCCGTTATTTTTCCACTGGTGAAATCCATTGTGAAAGTCGAGGCATTAAAGGAGTCCGCTTACCCCACTACTGCCTCTGTGTATTTTTATGTGTTTTTTCCTTTTCGATTTCGCTTCTTTCCAGAATCGCCAAGTCGTGTCTTCACGGTATCGTTATCGTCCGTATGCATTCAAACGACCTTTTTCCATACGATTCACTTTTGCTCGAGCACTTTTTCTGTCTTTCTGCGGGCTTAGCACAGTTGGCTCCAAGTAGATATTGCTCAGTGTTGATAATCCAGTAGGTATAGGTTAGTACGAAATATAACGATAGTTATATAAAGTACGAACTTTTCTATATCATGTTATCTAGATGTGCAAAACGTGAGAAGCCTTTACGATGAAGTTTTGTATAATTTATATTCTGTGAGAGAGTACACCTCTTCATTGCCTTTATTTCTGGGTTAATAATTTGTGGCACAGTTGATCGACCGACTAGAATTGAGCAAGTAGTTTACTTTACATTCCATCAGTTCGTAAACAAGTAGTGCAATCTATGTACCAATGTAGTCAGTAAACAAGTAGTACAGTGTATCGATGATCAGGCAGTAAACAAGTAGTACAGCATATCCAGAGTCTTTTTAGGTTTAGGAAAATACATTCCAATACCAATATTTATATTATATAAATTCATATGACACAGAACTTAGAATTCTTGTTTTTTTAAAAAATGTATTCAACTTCTAAAATGAATAATTAATTTTCCCATCTGCCATTAAAATAGAAGGAACACATTTTCAATTATAGTCTAATATTAAATCCTAGTTTTCTCATTTCCTAGAATTCACATTCTTCACTAAATGTAGATAGAAGAGGAAGAGTTTCTAAATAGCTTGGTTATAATCATATTTATAATTATAAATCGTCACGAAATTGAAAGATAACCTTAATTAATTCTATAATTCACTTCAGATAGGATTCTAGATGGAGGTAAATCAATTCCCTCATTGTGATTCTACAGGCGTGAGAATTTTAATGACGCGATTGCCAGGGTGGAAATGGAATAATGGGTAAACAGACTCTAGGAAGCGTTTGGTTCACGAATCCTTCGTTCGAAAACTTTATTCGATTAAGCTTGCTTTGCATGTAGAGTATACTAAAATTTAATAATATATTAGTCGACTGCTGAATTCACTTTCTTTATCTAAACAGCTGATTTGATCGACCCGTTTTCGTATAGCATTGCTTAAGCTGGGTTTATCAAAGAGACAAACCGTATCAAAATTTTTTTCAAAGTGCTGTCGAACTGCATTCCAAAGATTAATTTTGATCAAAATATCTTGACAGTATTCTATGTATATAATAATCTATACATGATAAATTTTTAAATTGGCTGGTACTAAATTTTATCAAGTTTTTGAGATCCATCACAGTATTTTCACTGTATTTAACTTTATATTAATATTTGTGGCTTAATGCTGGTCACACAAACAGTTAAATATTTCAGTATGATTTCTCTCTCATGCAGATTAAAATGAATTTTAGGTATCAAGCGTTTGCATTTATTTGCAGTTTCAGTGTCCTTTAGCGACACTGCATTTCAAAGCGAATATTTCAAGGACATGCTGTCGCAATTAAAAATCTGTCATTTTGTCAAATAATCTTTGGGAAGCACTTCAATGGCAAATGCAGAGCAAGAATTATTGACAGTGCCTCTAGAGCTGTTAATGCATCATTTATGGATTCTTCTATGAATGTGTTTTTTTTTATTTCAGTTGCCAAAAATGTTTTTTCCATTTCTATCGACTTTTTAAAAATATAATACAATTTTTAACTTGTCAACTTTTAAAACATCTGTCAGGTTTAATCTGGAAAATGCTGATATTGAGAGAATATGAAGCAGTAAATATAAAACTTCGATCGTTGGTCATTTCTGCATTTTGGAGTCTATTTTATCTGTTTGAGAAAATAGACTCACGGATTTACCAATTTCTAATTCTTTCTTTCGTCTATATATAACACAGGTCTTATTCCCTAACTAAACCACAATTCACTCCGCTTGACGCTTTTCATCCTACTGTTGCGCGACTATTGTCTCTTGTGTATTCTGTCCGTTCAACATAGTTTTATTCTACTTGCCTAATCAGATAGGAACTCATTCTACTCGTGTGGTCAGGTACAGGTTTGTTATGCTTATCTTCCCATGCACGGTTTCATCCTGTGTGCTTGTCCAAATACAGATTTCCTCTATCTCTCATGCCACTCTTTTAATTTAACTTTAGCTTTAGTTACTACGAGTTATTAGTTAGAACTACGATAAAAAGACCTCGACAATAAATTCAACACGTAGTTTTCTATATGACGCTAAAGAACAAAAGTCCACCTCGCTTCAATTCTAGAATTATAAAATAAACTATGGATACATGATACCTAAAAAAAGGTAGAAAAAAATCTGTAAAAATCTGTAAAAAGGCAGATGTAAATTTCAAAGTTTAACTTCTCGAACAAATATTAACTCAGAATAATTATCGTCAAATTTATTTGGTTCTAGAATTAACTAAATGAACACTCATGAAAAGTTTTGAATAAAACTAAAGCTTTGACCAATTATATTACGTATTAACCAATTTTAGGTTGTAGGACTTAAGAATATTTCCCCAAAAAATCTGTTCTCTAAATCTGTGCAACAAACACGTTCAAAGCTGATCAAAACCTCTGAATAGCTGCATTATGCCAAAGATTAGGAATTATCAAGGCAAAGCCTCCATGCTTCGACGGGGTCAAGGGACCGAGGAAAGTTACGTGGAATACGTGGCGTCCTGTTGATTCCCGAGGTTTGTGGATGCGCTTTGTCGAGGATAAAAACGGGAATCGGAAACGGAGAGCTGAGATGTAACATCTGCAAGGGAAAGGAACGAAATCCCGTTGTTGGACGACACTCTCGACTCACGAACGTATTTGTCTGGGCAACCAACCAAATAAATGCCTGAGGGACACCAGTCGGACTCATGGGTCCGAGTTTCTTCCAGCTCGGATGAAAGTTTGTTCATCAGGTCTTCTTCAGCCGTCAATCAGACTCGAACTGCCCGATCCCAGAGGCTTTCGGTTCCCTCCACGAAATCTGCAAGATCGAAAATTTGGAATTTAAAAAGAGAGAAAAAAATCACTCTCTATATTTTCTTCAAATTTTTCTTATTCGACTCGATTTTCTGATTTTCATCGTGAATATTCTTTGTATTTCTTTGTTTCAAGTACTAAAAGATTTCGTCGTATCGACACGTAGATGTGTGTTGATAGAAGTCTGTGCTCGACGATTATCTATACGCGACCTAAGTTTCTTAGGTAACAAGACTAATAAACTACTGTGTTCAGAAGTGTGGGGGAAACAGTTTCTTCCGCGCAAGCAGTTGGGTGAACTAGATCCAGATGCTCTCCGAGAAGCTTCAGGCTTTCTCGTTCCAGTCGTATTGAGACGGTTGTCTGGAACTACTGAAAATATGGGGTATGTTGTAAGATTAGGATTAATATGTACGTGTTTGAACAACTACTATTTTTATTGTTTTTATTTCTATTCTTTGTTATTCTTTTTCTTTCTTCATAGATCTATGTCTGTAAAGGGAACAAATAGATGCAGGTACTTTGTAAATATGTATATTACGCTTGGTTTACTTCAGAATTTCCAAACTTCGTGTTCTAACACTGTCGAATATCTGATGAACTTTAAGAGATTTTTCTGCCATAAGTTCAGAGTTCGATTGTACTTGGACACCAGTTTTGCAAGAAACTTCGCCAGCTTTTACACTTTCGAACTTATGAGCATTTTCTTGGCAGAAGACACGAAGTTCTAAAGTGCAAAATAACAAGGATCTAGTTTCCTATGATTCATCGTTCGTTACTCACGCTCGAGAAACTTGCAAGTTATACAATATGACACTTGAGACGAAAAAGTGTCCAATATACCAGTGATGGGTTTAATTTCACTGCAGTGCACAGACTTCTGTGCCCTTGATGAAAGACTGAAAATTCGTGTCCAGTGGATAAGACGAAAGCTGTATGGAAGTATACAGGACTTAATCGCATTTCGAACATAAAAGCAATCGATGAAAGCATTTTTCGTCTCCAAGAGACTTAGCGAGATAAAGAGCATAACATTGTTTACGAGATTCGATCCTCTCGCATTCGTTCCAACTGCTGCGTTTCGCTCAGAATAAGGGAGCGTGGCGATGCCAAGACTGGCGATTTTATTTCTCAATCGAGAGAAGAGTTTTTCCCTTTCGTCTTTTTACGTGCAAAGATGAAACGACAAAGTAGGACGCCTTGAGGTCAGCGGTCGATTCCCGCACGCATTTCAGTGACTGGGTCAAAAGAAAAGGAAATCGAACTGTCGCTGAGCCAGAGATCGTATTTTCACGTGTCGACGAAAAATCAACTCGATATTGCTATTCTAAAGCGCTATTTCCGTTCCGTTTCCCGCGAAGTGGTATCTCCTGTTCGTACGGGGGCACTCGTGGCGTTGAAGGTATGCATTTATCACTGAATAATTCACTTGCCGTGGTCTGAACTGTATCACGATGCCGCAATCTGGAATAACTGATCGTGCCTCTTCATCATTCGATATATTTTCTGTTTTCGAGCAGCAGGGAATTTTGTTAACTTTAGAAATGTTAGACGTAACCATGTTATTGTGATTAATTCTTAGCATATCAAGGTGGATTTACTCTAAAACCATAATATTACTTTCATAACACAATTGAATATGATTTTTCGAATTTTCTAATTTATCTACTGTGATGAATACACTTTGTAACAAAATTAGAGGATCACTAATTATGCGCCAAAAAATTGTCCATATTTGTACTGCTGCAACTTTGTGAAAAAACATCTCACAGCACCGAGCCTAAGCTCATTCTAAAGGGCAAAGAGACTTTGTTATCCCTGAATTGAATTTTTCCGAGAATGCTTTTCTACTCAACTGAGGGTCGAGAACTAGAGGGTGGTTCTATTTCGAATACCTTCTATGTTCAAACGTCTGCACTGACCTTAATAAATTTTGTTCCCAACCTGTTTTCAGGTAAATTAAAGGAGAGAGTCTCCCCTTTCGAACAAGCTCTTAGCCAGTGATCTATGATTTTTTCTCGCCGAGTTATTGCTCTTTAAACGAAGTGATACTCAAGATAAATTTTAAACGAAGTGATACCCTAGGTATACTTTTCATTGAAAGTACTATAACTTAGTGAATAAAAATCGTAGATCACTCAGTAAGGTCTTATCTGAGAGGGGATGTTTCCGCATTTAATTTCACTCTGAAATGGATCGTAAAAAAAATTTATTAAGCTTTGTAGAGTCACTTGAACCTGGAACATGTTTGAAGAAAAACCACTTTCTGTTTCTCACCCCATAGCCTAATATACATAGGCGTCCCACAAAAATTCAATTCAGGATTATAAAAGTAGAGGCTTTACCCTTTAAAATGAGCCTAGTCTCATTCCTAAATCAATTTTTTTGACGAAGTTACAGCTGCTCAAACATCGACAACTTTTCTGCCCAAAATTAGTGATTTTTAATTTTCTTAAAAAATCTACTCCAGTAATAATATTGCAAGTAATGTGATCTTCCTAGGAATCGATTCGAAGTTAGAATCAAGGGATGCGGAAATTGTCGGTAAGTGAATGGATTAAAGTCAAGAGCGGTTAACATGACAGGTACCTATGACGACTATGCTCTCATTGGCAATTAGGCACAAGTCAAGTAGAATGAATCTATTTATAGGCGTGTGTCAGGAGAACAGAGCGAGACTATTATAAATTGGATGTGGCAAGTAGCGTAATGATGTTCGTGGTCAGACGTAAATCAAGTGGAAGAAACTTGCGCAGTGTTGGCGGTCTAGTAGAATAGACAGAACAGACATGATCAAAGGATGGAATTTATGCACATGATGTAAATAGACAATTTGAAAATGAATGTTAGCTTTCAATGATAATGAAAATGTTAATGTTTATAGATTTATCAATGTGTTAATATTGCATTTTTCTATTTTGAATTCTATTTTTTTTATTTTCAATTGTCCTGCAATTGTCATTTTTCTATTTTCAATTGTCCTTGGTTCTACTTATTTCCAAAATCTTGCATCTAAGAAACTTATTGCGCATGGTGACTATGTAGCTTTGAAATTGCTGCATCGATCAATACTAACTATTCTCAGTATTACCATTATTATTACTGTTACGTATGTATTCAGCTATTCCAGTGATCGAACACGTTCAGTTATTACTATCCTCCAATTCCCAGCAGAAGAATTCAATCTCCTACGTGAGCTAGTAACAAACTGAAATTTTATTTCCCTTTTTCTAATACCCTTAATTCTCAAAGTCGACGTTCTCGATATTCACACGAAAAGCATAGTACCTTTACCTCTGTTCGAAATTTGTAATATCTCATACGAACGAACTTTGCATTGTATTTACATAGTGTTTTCGGTCACACAGTCGAACGTTCGGTATCGATGATTGAAATGAAAGACAAATGTTTGAAGTTGTCGACGTGAAGCAAATAAAACCAGGTGTAATTAGAAATTTTTCTGATTTCTGTTACAATGTTCACCTGCCGCTGCAGGATTATTCCCTGCATACTCTATAACAACTGGAAACAGTCTCAGTAAAATGAAACTGCCAGAAGCTCGCAGTGGTGTTTTGAATTCACCCTGGATATTTTTCTCTTCGAGCTTCCTCGCGGAATAAAAGCTACACGTGTATAAGCTCGAGAGGGTGGTAACAATAACAAACGCGCGGGAAGTGGAAGAAAAATTCATGGAAAGATTTATTAGTCGTGGTAATTACTGTTAGGACAATGCAAGGATTTAGTTCGACTTTGATTCCCTTTGTGTCTGTGCCCACTGCATGTCTTAAGCGACACGGATTGCATTTTCTGTATGCATCTCTATGCATCGAATGCACTGGTCTCTCATATTTTTGAAAGCCCCCTGAGATCGCTCTGACTCGTAAAGGGTAAATGGAAGGCATTTGGTTAAGTGATACAAGCTTTACCATTTTGACTACTCTGGTATTAAGGTGAATACAAACTTTGTTTGGAGATTATTTGCGGGTGAATGTGGAAACATAATTGTTTGCTTTGATCTTCGTTTTGAAGGGTTTGGTATCTACTAAATATTTTCAGGCATGCATTTTTATTAGCCAAATAAATCGTATAAGAGAGGTTTCTGTGGATGGTAGAGAACACATTATACATTTTTTTGAGAGCTTTTCGTTACAAGTAGTATTATCCTGCATTTTTTAGACGTAGGAAAATTAACCACTTGATAATAAAGAGTGTTATTCTATGATTATAATCTAGTGAATAACACTTAGCAAACTTATTTCCCAAGAAAATTTAAAAAAATCATTATTTATTACTGATATTTATATGTTACAACATTTTTATTTATAATAGCACTCGCTATAATAGGAAAAATCGATCTAACTTGCCTATTTCTGCCAACAAATTTAAAATATAATTTATTTCTTAATTCTTATAAAACTGAATCCAAAAAGAGGTGATTAGTAGTACTTTGCTGAATACGAAAATTTGCGTCGAATTATCTCTGGAATTGCACGGTATTCAATATTGAACATGAATCGAGAAATTGCTATTCAGTTATCGGCATTGGTATTCGACGAAACTCTAGACACTCTATTATTCTTTAACGACGAATATTCCATCTCTTTTCCTACTGTTCACCGAAGCCACGTCATTTCGTTTGCGATTGATCTCATTTCATTGGATCAACCATTTCGATATAGCGACTACCTCCGTTTCCCATCCCCTCGGCCAGATTCCTCTTTCCACTCACGAGCTCTAAAGTTTCCAAACGAACGCCGAAACGTGTCGCTTGCGAAACAACAAGAAAACGAAGACGGACTCCTGAGTTATTGGGAGCCGAGGGAATTATTGATTTCGTGGAACGATCCCTTACGGCGTTCCAGCAGGGAATACCGAAGCGTCTGAATGGGAAGCAAGATTCCTGAAATCCCTGTCACTCTGATATTTATAGCGGAATTCTTCTTTATGATCGCTTTAACGCGATTGCCATCATTCCTAGCCGCGTTTACTGAAACCGACGCTTTAAATAGAAATTCTTTGGGGGAACATTTTCGTTGAGAATTGCAGAAATTTTATGGACTTGCATTTGTACATAGACTGTGATACTTTTGCAGTGACTCAGGAATTTGTTTGATGAGTATTATTACTACAAAATTTACTAAGGTTCAATTTGTAGGCATCAGAGAACTATATGTATAATAAAAACACTCAGAAGTTTAATATTTTTGAAATACTTAAAAGACATAAGTTTGAAACGTAATCTAATTCAATTTGTAAGTAACAGAGACTTATGTATATACAATCTGTCGAAATTTTAATACGTTTGAAGTGTTCGAAAGACGTAAATTTTAAATACCATCTCAATTTGAAATATAGGTCGAAGGAATAACTGGAGATATGTCACAGAGAAGTGGTGATAAAATAGGAATCCATGAATGGAGTAATGAATATTATATCAGTCTGTTAAGAACGTAACTGTTCCTCTTCATTATGGCAGATGTGTGTTGAACGAGTAGTTGCACGCCTCTGTAATCAGTAAGGGAATAAGGCTTTATCCTTAAACAAGACTTACACGACATCATACAAATATGTATCTCTAGCACAGCAGCCTGCCTCGAGAGATATAAACGCTAATTCGCATAAATCTAGGTGTACGCAATTCCACTGGAAGCTGCTCCTCACGGGTGGATAAAGAGGATACACCTGTGTCATTTTTCAAAATTAGAATCATTATATTTTCCTTGGAACGTAAATTTGCATGCAAATGTACTGCAACATATGTGCATTTTTTTATTACGAAAAACTTTGGGTATGATCATAATATTTTAGAGACCTTCTGTAAAGTGTTGGAAAACTCATGTTTTATATTAATATTTCTCAAACTGAATATTAAAGAATAATAACAACAATAATAATTATTCTTTCCAACGTAAGTGATGTTCCTCTGACTTTGGTCAGACCTTCCAAGTATTGCAAGTAGATTAGGTCTACAATATATCATACGTCTCAGGTTAGATGACAAATTTGTATGCAGACTTCATTTTCACAATATAAATTCTATTATACAAATTCCTGAGTCCCAAAGCTCAGAGTCACACCAGAACTCATCTATCTAGATGTTGCACCTAGAAAAAATCACAGTCTTACAGGAATGCAAAAGCAATGGGTCCTTCGAATTTTATTCTCCCTTCACGTGCTATATATTTCGAAACTCTCAAAAATAAAAGGCGATTTGCCTCCGTATTCGACTAAACACCCTGGTGTCAGGGTCGTTTGAGTCGACGAGAAGGGACCTCTCACTGCATTCTAATTTTCCCGCGAAAATGCAGCACTGTTTTTCCTCGCTAGGAAGAACAGCAATAATCGAGTCAACGTCATGGAGGAACCTGGTCACGGAAGCAACGCGAGAACGAAATTATTCCAAGGACGAGCAAAAGTCGTCAGAGGACAATAGGAACGGTGGCGGAAGCGTCCTACCGTACGATTGTAATTATGTGAAACTCTCAACCCCTTGGAGACGCTGGAGAACGAGGACAACACGGTACAAATAGAGTCAGGACTATCCCAAGCTAAATGATAGGAAGGGACACGAGAAAAGAGGCAAGAAAATCGTAGAGGATGCTAATGAAAAAGTATATTTCGTTGAATCTCATCTTACAGTTTATTAGCTGCTGCAGAATATTGCATGTCGGTGAGACAAATATGAGTACTATTATTGAAATAAATATGAGAGAGAATCTTAATCACATGAAAACTTAAAAATGTAAGGAATCATCGAGATTTTATGTTAAATTAGGTTGTAATTAGAACAATTTACTAGAAATCAAAAAAGTATTTCTAATAAGAAAAATCGATAATACTCTACGTTGTATGAATCTGTTTATAGTTAACCGATTCTATAACGAAAGCAAAACCAGGGAGCTTCAGGTACATAAAAAACTGAAACATATATCGAGCGATGGTAACTTGACCAATAAAGTCCTCAAAACGAAGGGTGATATACTCTCGTGCAGTAGAAGTCTCTAACAACAGCTTCAACTCGCTCAGGTTTCGAGATACAGCTATCAGAGAGATATCAAAAGTTTTCAAGAGCTGTCCTCGATTCGTTGACAGATGCTTCTTGGCGTAAAACGACATGCTTGCAAATAGAAACGCGTGGCGATCTGTCGATGTTTATATTCCCATGTCGGCGTCGCGCGTCGCCTTTGCCTCTGCATGTCTGTATATCCCTCTCGGCGATCCTCCATCGCGTTGCATTTTTCATGAAACAATAGATCGCGCGAAAATCCAGTTGAGACGTGACAGAGGCTTCCTGACCGAGTATACGTGCACCAGAAATATGCCGTCACGAGCGTTCAACTGTGCTCGTATACGAGATCGAGACTGCTGTTATTTTTTAAAGAAAGCAGGCAAAAATTCAATCAAAAAACAGAACGTGGTGACAGTAATGAAAGCTCTGAGAATAACGAATGGAGAGATGTGAAAGCTGATGGGGAACGAGGGATTTCATTGGAGAAATAGGAAAATCTTGTAGATTGGATTTTATTGAGTGCTTGCACCTTTCACTTAAGTGGTCGTTACCTTTAGCAGTTTATGTAGTTGTAAGTGTAAAGTGTTTAAAAATATATTAAGGTAAATTCAGGTATAAATTGGGGACATAAAATTAACATGGACCGTAATGTGAAGATATTTATAAAAATTCATATCTTTATAAAAATTCATTATAGTTCTAGTAGAATAGTCGTTTTAGTATTTGATGACCACCTTGGAAATGTTCCTTCAGAGAAGCTAAATTATTAGCTTACTCGCAACTAACTACAGAGTCTCACTTTATGGGAAAGGGGCGTGAGTTTCCTCTGACACGAACGTCAGAGGAAAATTGCATCTAGAAACTTTTACTTAACCATAAAATAGATGGATCAGAATGCACCGCCAAGTATGTGACTTTGCTTTCATCTCCGCCTTTGATTCTGCAGATTCGATAAAATGCTACTAAGAGAAAGTATTTCATTGCTCTTCTATGGAATTCTGAAACGTTCATTTTTACAGTAGTCCAGCTTTAAAACAGCAGAATCTCATCAAAAAAGTATTAAACATATCAGTCAAGTTTTGGTTTGGATTAACCTTTAATTAGGATTTCCTGCAAATTACTTTTAATTCAGGCAATCATTTCACGAAAAAAAAGTAAATCAAAATTTTTTAGCTTGCCAAGGTAAAATAACCCTTGGAACCAAATGATCTCCTCACCTTAAGAAACAGAAACCCAGCCTCATCTCACATTCTACAGCGGCACTGAAGCACAGAATCTTTCTGTCCGTACGACCCACAAGGTTCAACTCTCACCCCGAGCCATTTCCCAGTGACAAATCGTCGGATTACCATGGTTCACGCCCAACTTTCCCTCCCGTCGGAGAAGCACAGGCAATCACGTCTTCTCGAAGACGACCAGAGGCTGCTCGCTTGCCCGCATCTATGCAAATCTCGATCACTTGTACAACATCCACAATTCCTGGCGCGCATTCGTCACAGGAGTAAAAGGCCGAGCAGGGTGCAGCCAGCATCGATGCATCAGCGTTTCGAGGCGTGCATCCTGCCGCTTGACTCGATTATGCGTCCACGAAACGCAGTTACGCTCGATAGGCCATATCTATGCGTCCACGTCTACGCAAACTCATCGATCGTCAGCGTGGATCCTGTCCACGCGTCATACGTATGTGTCGCGCAGCATTCGGGATGCTGGCGCAATGCTGGGACAGGATCGTACAGTATTTTCCAGAGAAGTAGGTACGGCTTCCGCGGCGCCTGCTCAGGTGCGACGCGGGATTAACATTAATACGCTGCTTGCTGTTTCGTGTAATGGACGCAGGGGGATTACGCCATACCTACGTGAACCGATTCTCCGATGAATCGCGGCGGTGAGTACAATCGATCCAGACGCGACCCACTCTGCTCGCGACGGCAATCTCGCAACGGTTCGACTGCGACGAGCGTTCGACGATTTTCGTTGCGACGCGGCGCTACGAACCTGTCGATGTCGGAGTAATGAGACCCGCGACGGGATTTGGGGAAAGACGAGAATCGAATAATGGGGGCTGTTGTTTGCTAAATTGTGGCGGAAGGCAACCGTTCGCATGTAAATGTTTGGAGATGCGACTCGTTGCTCTTCGGGGCAATCGTTCGAACGTGGTTTCGGGGATAGTTGCTAGTTGTTGAGTTGCGGTGAAGGTTTAAAATAGAAGTCAATTGTTTTCTGAAGAGAGAGAATGCGTTGCACTAAAATTTAGTTTGTCATTATTGCTTTTGTTCCATGAGAATTTCATTGTTCTGTTAGGTCATAGTGTTTTGTTGCTCGCCTGACTACTGACGATCTTAATCTACTTATATTGCTACTTCACATATTGTACAGGGAATTTAATCTCTTACTATGGCTCTTATTCAAAGAAGATTTTATTCTTCTGTTATGTCATAGTAATCTATTGATTGTCTGACTATTGACAAACTTAATCTACTTATATTGCTACTTCACATATTTTATTCGAAATTTAATCTCTCATTATGGCTCTTATTCAAGGAAAATTTTGTTCGTCTGTTATATCATAGTGTCATATTGCTCGCCTGACTACTGACGATCTTAATCTACTTATATTGCTACTTCACATATTGTACAGGGAATTTAATCTCTTACTATGGCTCTTATTCAAAGAAGATTTTATTCTTCTGTTATGTCATAGTATTCTATTGATTGTCTGACTATTGACAAACTTAATCTACTTATATTGTTACTTTATTTTTATTATGGCTCTCATTCAAAGAAAATTCTATTCTTTTGTTATATCATACTGTCATATTCCTCGCCTGACTACTGACGATCTTAATCTGCTTACATTGATATTTATATTACAGTTCTGTATGATTCATAATACAGAAACCTATTGTTTTTTATTGCTACAATTTGCAATAGTTCTAGTCGCCACTCTGTACTTTTACTAGTTGTCTGATCGCTCACTATCCTTTTCCACTTGCATCGCTGGTAAGAGTTCTGTAACATTTTCATTAATAAAATTTCATGTTTGCTGAGCCATCGACCTGTATCGTTGGTCTGGCCAACAACGTTCCTCTTCTACTTGTATTCCCGATAATATCTCTGTACTACTTATGCAGGGTTCAATCCAATTGAAAGAGTAACAAAAAATATAGAATGAACTTCCCTCGTTCGAAGCTCACTGAACACGAAAACCCACGGCGTATCTATACGTTCTGTCTTACGAATGGCGTACCTTTACTACTTACGTTCCCAGTCATCGTCTTCTGTTATTGATGTCTCTAGAGACGGCTGCATGGTATTTATCTCGGCGAAGACAATCGTTTTGTCCCCGACAGGCGAAATATTTCCCAGCGTGCGTCCCACAAGTAATCCCATTATCCCTCTCTGACCTATTCCTTTCCAGCTGTATTAGGTAAATTACTAATGATCTACGATTCGAGCTTGTGCTTCCTGTGGTGTCCCAGTTGTACCGATGCGATCCTCCAACTCGACACAATTACGCTCACAAACAGTGGATATCACGCCAAAAACGTTAGGAGAATCCTGAGCTCCGTGAAGCTAATGGGATTTAATCGATATTTGTACGCGAAGCATGGCGAAGTTGCGGTGGATTCTGTGGCATCCTATGTTTGAAGCTTCGTGTCACTTCCTGTTCTGTTTCAACCTTTCGTCGTTTAGTTTCTTCGGTAATGAATTGCTGGGAAAAACGTGAAATATTTTAACTCCTCTTCTAAACGGAACATTAAACAACCTACAAACAAGAAATCTTCACAGATAGAATGCAATCTCTACGTATTGGTACACGAAATATGTGATGCGTCGTTAACAGGAATGCGAATAGTGCAGTAATAAAAATAGACATGCGTCTTCCAGATTAGTTGGGACGTAAAATTTCAAGCGTGAAACAGAATCCACTGACACGTTTCATTTTCGTTTTCAATTTTTGATACAGGTTTTAGACAGCGCTCATATCGTAATTTTAATTGAATAAATAAACTTCCATTTTATTAACAGCGGCTTTATTTGATGTTTATAATATTTAATTACCTTCTGCTTTTACAAAATTAAACTTTAGAAATTAATAATTTATTCCATTCATTCAAATTTGGCGCGAAAGCTAATGATGTGCATAAAACAATGAAGAATTGAAATTAACTCTGACGTGATATAATATGATATTATTTACAAGCTTATCGTTTCATGAGTCGTTAGTGATAATAAATCGATTATCGAATGATTTGTTACTATAGAAAGAAAAGAAAGGAGTAGGAAAGGGTGATAGAAGAGACTGACTGCATCGGGACGACAAGAAACGACAGTAAAAGAGATATAAAGGCTGCGAAAAGAGGCGATAGAAAATATTGACCCTTAATGTCATGGTGCGCCATGACAAAAGAGAAATACCGTCTAAGAAGATATATGCTTCTTCATAAAATATGAGGAAAATATATGAGTCTATATTTCAGTAGCTACTTACTTTCTTTGCCCAAGGGAATTTGAAATATTTGAGTGACATGGATAAGTCGATAAAAGATAATAGTCCTCATTTATATTAGATTCACAATCTTATAAAATTATCACGGTTTGTCGTAAATCTGTTTCGAAAGTAGGAAACGACTATAAATGGGAGCGGATAGTTCAAAACTAATAACCGTAAGTTCCAAAACTTCAAGTTTTTAAAACTGAAACATACCCATACAGTTCTAAATAAGTCCGAAACTTTTAATTTGGAAAGTTGAATCATAAAAGGGCAGACTGTTTTCTAAGTAGAATAACGTTCGCTTACTTTTACCGCTAAAGGGTTTAACACGCATATCTTTCCAAAAATCATATTCTTACTCGAAACTTCCCCTCAAAGTAGAAACTCAATCAATTCTCCTTAATTAGTTACCTCTTTTATAATAAAGGAAAGCTCACATATACTTCTCTGAAAGTTTCATAATAATCCTAGGAAGTTATCGAAAGCGAGATTCTCCCAAATTAAACATTATACGTCCATCGAAGCTTCGCTTAACTTTTCGCTCTATTTATCGGAATTTTTCACTCGATTCGAAGTTGATCGATTCCCTTTGGCCCCCATTAACGAACTTTCTTCCTCCGCCGCTGTTTCATTTGTCTTAAGTTAAAAAAGACCGCCAAGTTATTGTCACCTTGGAAGTCCATTCAGCTGAGTCCGCTTCTGAGCCCAGCGCTTCCTTCGTTCATAAAAAAAGACGACTAAGACCAACGAAAGTCTTCAGAGCGGGTGAAAATCGCCCTGTAACCAAGCAACTCGGTGCGCATCGCTGGCTAGCTGCCAAATTCCGCGATTACACAATCTTTAGCCAGTTCTCTTATCCACGACGAAATTCTTTTTCTCTTCGTTTTCGTGCGTTACTGTATTGCAACTAATTCTGTTCTCTGATCGCCAATGATATTTCGGTGGATAAATTTATGAGGACTTTTTCTAGAGGATTTGGAGTTCTTGAAGATATCGTTTTCTCGTTTTAGTCGTGCTTCGTGGAATTACATTGAGGAATGATCGATACAGTACTCTAAGGTACATGAGATGAAGGAATTTTTCCTGCTACAATTTTCGTAGCTTAAACTACTTTCGTTATTGCGTTACCTACTGTTCGATAAGATGGGATCCGAAATTGAGAGATTCTATTTTGACTTATGAGAAGACGGAAGAAATTCGAGCACATTTTTCTGATATTGGATTTCCGAGAAGAATTGAGATTGATACGTATATAGAGACTGTTCTATTTTAATCTAACAATGTGTGTCCTTAGCAAATGTACCTGCTGAAGAATATTGAGTGTACGAGATTTCAAGACACTTAAAGGAGGGAGTTGTTAGTGTTGCACAGAGAAAAAATTATTGGTGAATGTGAATAGAAAGTAGTTCAGAAAGTAATTGGCGTGTTGGTAATGTGGATGAAAATTCAGAGTTTTAACTGAGCTACCTGTTGAATACATTATTAGCTTTAGAAATAAAGTAGGCATGTTACTTGAGAGAACATCAGTCTCTCTCTGTTACTTCAGGGAACATCTTTTGAATGAAAAATGTGAAAATTATAATAAATTAAAATGATAATAGAAATATTAAAATTTAACTTGACTGGAAATTAAGCCATAAAACTGATATCATAAGTGGATAGTTGGTAGTCAAGCTCCGACCCTTAGAAGTACTTTCTAATACAAAGTAATATTAGTGAGGGTAATAGAGACTTGGTATGCGGTTAGAAGCTTTCTCTAGAGTTCCTGGAGCATTAATGGAACCCTAGATGCATCGCTCCAGGTCGTTTGTTAACCCTCCTAGCTAAATTCCTTCCAACCTCTCCAAGTTCTTTCCCTTTTTCCATAAATTATTTGCCAAAATTTGCTCACCCTAATTCATACTTTACAAGATCCTAAAACCTCGAAATCGACAAATTCTTAATTAGACCCACAACTCCGAATATTTTATAACATGTTACATCACATTTTCGATTTCACAGTTCAGGTAACGTGAAAAGAAACGGCGTTGTCTTAAAAAATCGATACCTCGAAAATTCTTGCTTGCACCTCCAATGCACTTAAGACTTCGCCTCTTATCTGGCCGAAGATAAGGCAGCTGGTTCTGATAGATTATTTGAAGGAAAGTGGTCTAGAAAGGTGCCAGGGGAGATCCTTAATCAGACTAGACCAGGACTTAGCTCGAGAAATATCAGTGACACCATCCTCCGACTTGACCTGTCTACGATTTTAAACTGCTTGCTGTCGCTTTTCGCAAAGTTTCACAGGGGATTGTCGCATCGGTATTGGACTTCCGTCATCTTTATTTTCCGCCTTAAGGAGTCTGGGAACTTCATTACTTCCTTCGGGCTTGTTGCAAGTTTTTCTTTTTCAATATTTGCATGGCAGAATCGAGTTTGTAAAGTTTGACAATAGCGAGCAGGTTTATCTGCGAGTATTCTTGGGAATCGTTAATTACATAATTAATTTAAAATATCGTACCGACATTGAAATATACGTTACATGAAAAGAACAAAGCTTTCTGAAGGTTCAACTTTTGTTCTTCAGCTTGAAATCTTTTGATTGTTGCTGCTTCGCTGTCAAATGTTCAAACTCTGCTTCTTTGAGTCCCACTTTTTGAAGCTAACGTTCGACTTTGGCTGTTTGATCCTTTCGCTTGGCTGCTTTACTCCTGATTTTGCGCTTTGACCTTTTCTCGTCTCTCGTTACCTCCTGTGCACTTCAGCGCCCAAATTCTTGTTGAAAATTCAGTGAGCTTCACATAGGGCTTATATTTTATGTTAATACTGGTGGATGAACACTCAGTCTCACTTTTATTTAGGTACTTTTCAGAGTCTTCACATACGTGCGAACATTGCTTTACAGATTGAATCACGAATGGTTGTGAAAATTCCTGTGGCATATTTTTATCACATTTGTATTTTTTTCATGCTTTATTTTCTATGAATTTTCTCAATTTCAGTGCAAAAGAGTAAAATATTAATATTTGAACATATGAATTTGAGAATTCTCTGTTAATAAATCCCTGAGTTAGTACATTTGCAGCTCTAGTGGGTGTCTAATATATTTAGCTCCTTTTCTCTAACTCTGACGAGCGTCTGGTCAAGGAAGCTGTCTCCTAGTCACTCGTTGGAGTTGCTAACTTAAATTTACCATGACAGGCTGCGGTGTGCTGGATGCAAATGACGCTTGAAAATTTCATTGCTCTTGCGAAGCAGAATAGATTCTTCAGAACGTCACCCCTAAGATCCAAGACGACTTCTGACTTTAGTCCTCTACTTACATAACTCTCCCGAACAAAATTTCCGACAGTAATGAATTTGACCTCACTTGCCTCCTTGTGGTACGTTTCATGTACTTCAAAAATCTGTTTAATATTTTCAAGTACGATAATTAAATTCTATATAAATTATATTAAATATTTACTTCGGGTAAATCTCTGAAATTTGTGTTCATTATATCTTCAATTTATACCCTCAATATTTTAAAGCGTGCTTTCCTTCAAATACATACATCCTATTTATTCTACATGTTATATAAAGTTTGTATTTGTTTCCCATAAATACGTATACACCAACAGTCTCATTATTATAAACAGTGGTAAAAGTACAAATATATCTGTCACATTCGTTCACCTATCAAAAGAATCAATACACCATGCCTGTCTTTCATAAAATTAAAACATTACATTAAAATAAAAGTCACTAGCAATGGCTCCAGTTCATTAATTTAAAAATTCTCGACTAACACATATGCAGCTCTTTTCCACTTACATTATTAAATTTTCGCTAAAAGCTAGTCAGACATATTCTCGATGCATCAGTTTCTAAAATTTACAACCTTCTCTAATTTACATTAAAGTATACAACAGGGGTTTCCATAATTCAAGAAACGAGGATTAAGAAAAAGTATCTATTATTCAGGTACCGAACAGTGGAATAGAAACTTCTATTATTAAAGTACAGCTTTTCTCCTCGATTTGTAACGAGACACAGCGTAGATCGAGCAGTTTCATAATTCAGTGCAGAAGCTATATCACGCGACAGTGCAAACGATTTTCATTAGCGCATTTTCGAGCGTAGTAACGCCGCGTCGAGCGTGTTGTTCGGCACCCGACGAAACTTTAATCCCTCGTTTATGCGACAAAGTGGACGGATGAAATCGCGCTCGATCGATGCCTCGAGCGGCGAGGAATTGGTGTCGCGGCGAATTCGATGCAGTTACTGGCCCGACTTGCATCTCGATGCACGTATATCGACAGATGCGACAGGACGCGCAGCGGTGCGGCGGTTATCTCATCGCTGAATCGAGCCAAGAGGCCAAGGTTACCTTTATTTCGTACAAGAGCGCGCCGACTCCTGGTATCGTGCCCGCATCCATGGCTCAGGACCCATTTTCGCTAACGCTGCGTTGCGTCCTCGACGAGCGGACAAAATGCAAACCGAGCCACTGGTCCACGATTGTCAACCGTAGCGGTCGATTTAGATTTCAGATTTCTTTTTTATCGCTGGGCGTTCGACTCGTACACGATTTCACTGTATTTATTTGGCTTTTGTTTGTGGAGTTGATTCGGAGTTCATTGTTGAAGGCTGAGCGTGTGCTCGTTTTCAGATTTCTGTTTTTGGGCTTTGAGGAATTAATTTGGTACAGAGAGGATTAGTAAATTATACTGGGTCTGAGTTTGGGGATCGTTTTTCATAGATTTCGACATTTTTTAATTTTCGAGTTTTTGAATTTTTGACGAAAGATACACGAAGAGCGTGCATTTTTCAGGAATTTTGTTTTAACCACAAAATGACAGATTAGACTTTACGAAAATTGTAAAATACCATGCTGGTAATACCGACAGAGCCCCCTGAGTGTTTTTCTTCTCTGCAGAATATGCAAAGCTGTATTTGGATTATTTCTTTCTAAGTGTGCCGTGATAAAAAGGCCACGCCTGGCATTAAATGTTACACGGACTCTGGAGTTAGCTAAGGTAAATTTTAAAGCAGAATATTTCTGCTCGTTTTCTTCTGGGCTTCTTATTAAACATAAAAGAATTCAAAGCGAGTACGTTACTAAAAATATGAACAAAAAACAGAAAAAAAGGGAAGGGGTAAACTGCTGTCGTCTTTTTTTTTTTAATTTCATCCTCGTTGCAAGAATAAGAAAACGTTGTTTAGATACGTCAACTCTGTCAACTCTTTACGTGCTCTAAATACTTCGTGCAGGATGCAACGTACCAGAAATTCCCGCGTTCGCAGTTATTCGCGCTGTCAAGCAAAGCCAAAGGCTTTGGAAGAGGTGAATCGACCATTTCGTCCTTCCTTAAAGGATTTCTCAAAGTGTTAAGGTGTGTACAGAAAAATGTCTTGGCCTACAGGAAAGGAGTAGAATAAGAAATGGAAATAAAATACAAAATTAAAGATACTATTTAACTTAAATAGACAAATGTTATATAAATTAACAAGAGAAGCATCTCACTAGTTGTATTCTGATTTGGTTCTCACACTGAACGTAAAATAGTGGTATATGGTATAATATATAGTGTTCCAGTTCATGGTCATAAGCACTTCTAATATGTGTGAAGTATTACATTATTATACGTGTACTACTACTATGAAAAGGGAATTAGTTTAATCCACAACAAATGTTATGCATGGCATAACACTATATTTTGACCTATCATACGATTAAATAGAGTCATTCAGAGTTACTGGTTAATTAACCTATTAAGTGACCCACAGTTGTTAGGTAACATTGATTATTTATGTAGCTAATCTCCCTGCGCTTGTTCAAATTGATGGCAGACGTCAAATTGTATCCATACTAGTTTAAATTAAATTTTTACAGAAAAATGTTATTGTCTGCTAAAACATCATTGAAGTTAAACGAGCACAAATTATTCATTGTGCATTTATTTAATTGTCATATAACTTTACTTCACCTTGTACGTATATTGTAGCAAATGTACTCAAAAATTTCGAGTACCATCGTTCTTTTCATTAATAAATTTAACACGATATAGTATTGTTCCATCAAACGAATTACTATCGCGTAATGTATTAAAGAATGGGTCGTTCACGAGAAACACGAAACATATTGTTACGTTTTCCATAAACTTCACTGCGATTTGCGAGAGTTTGAACTGCTGTTCGAAATCCCATCGAAAACGGGACGCCGTTTAACGGGCCGTTTAACTTTCCTGCAATTAACGACAAAATTATTCCGGCGTCTCGGTGAAACGAGTTTGCTTGGAGATCAAGTTAGGCGTACTAAATCAAATTCAAAGCTAAACAAACATCTAAAACTACCGTAACGCACATCCTCCGCAGGATTCCTTGGCACGAGCCACGAACGTGTCTCGACATACTACCACACATTACCAGTTAATGATTCAGGCAAACGTGGTTAATAGACATGCCCATTGTACTGCTCTAATTTCGAGTCGCATAAAAAGTCTCGATGATGTCTTGCGGGGTATATAATGTCTGATCGCTCTGTGATCTCGTTTCTAGATCTTATTTTTTTAATATTCAGTGAGATTTCATTCTGAGAATCTTTTCTGTGTGCTGTACAGAAGTTATCAATAAGTTCTTAGTTGTATTTTTGACTGACTATAGCACATCTTCTGCTTTGAGCCATATTTTCAGTAATGTTTGTAATATTTGTTTCATAATATTTTCTTCTGTTGCATTTTTTTTCTCTGATACACGTATATAATATATTAACGTTCAATCTTCATTCTCGGTTTTCCAGCAATGCTTCAACTCTCGCCTCTTTCCTTCATTTAGGAACATGCGTCCACATAGGCATCTACCCACTTGCAATTCGCTCGTGCTTCCCCATTTGACTAATTACACCTTAGGCACTCCTCTATCGATTTGGCATGCATCTCGATAATTCCTACGCTTCGAGGACACCTTTAATCAACTGCTACCCATATTTCAGCGTCGTTGAACCTCGAATCAATATTTGATCTATCTCCTTTCTACTGATATACATTGAGAGGTATTAAAATATCGTAATACAAGATAAATGTTAGAATATTATTATATCTTTGATAACAGTAGCTACGATAAAAATTAGGTTGGAGAATTATACAATTTATCTAATATCCAATGTTCAGGTAACATCATTACACTGAATTTTAAAAATAAAGAGTTAATTGGAAAATGTGGAAAATGTAACGACGCATTTTATAGCAGCGTAACAAATATATTTACTCGAGTCTCGTACCCGCATGAAGGGGATTGTTAAACGTAAACTGGAGGATCGTTTCGCTTTATCAGAAAATAAACGACGTCACTGCGTAGGTCGTTAGGGGCTCCACACGAAGCTTCGAGGAAATGTGAAACTACTTACTTCAACATCTGGAATTTGTTCAGTATTTTTATCTGAAATATTCATTCAACCTAAGACTGTTCCATTCTTCAAGTGCATTCAAAAGAATTCTTCGAGTAGAATACTCCAACTGATGTTCTGTAAGATTTAATTAATTTTACTGTTAACTGCAAATGCTATTGACAGTGCATCATCAGCATTCTTTAGCATGTGTTCTGTATTAAAGTTATCGATAGCTTCCTCTTTCCAGTGAACGCAATATGCAGCTCGATTCCGTACTGTTTAATTAAATACTCGATAAATGATAGGAAGAGAAAGTAAATAAAAAGTAGTGATTGGAATTTGTAAAACGCATTTATTAAAAATTCTTCATTGTTTTATTATTCGTACAGACAAAACCCAGAAGAATATAAATATTATTAAGTCTAGGAAATTAAAAAATTTATATTACGACGATTTCATTTACGAGAAAACTTCTCTGTAACTTCTCTTTAATTTGGATAGAAATTATTGCATATAAATTTTATTTTCAATAAATATAGTAAACCACTTTTAACACCTATGGGCCATGGAGTATATTAAAATCCATACATGCAAAAAGCTTAACCCCCAAATTTTCGCAATATGGGTAGTATACCTAATATAATATGGTAAAGTTCCTGCAGCTGTGTTGTCAGAAATGGTTGGCAGTAGTATACAGGAAATTCACAACTGTCACAGCATACAGGAAATTCACAACTTTCAACCTTATAATCCCTAATCCCTATAAATTATTAGGTATGCAAAATACAGACATTGTTCATGTTAAATATTACAAATTAAGTTAATATGAATGTTACGATCCTACAGTGTTAGGTATGGATTAAGACGTATGAGATGTAATTAAGAAGTGGTAAGAGATTTAGTTAGGCAGTTGACATGGAATCTAATCGCTAACAGGAATAGCGTCGACTGTCGCCCGAGGCTTTACACGTCGACCGTATTTTCAGGGTTTAATAAAGACCGCAGCGAAAGGAGGAACGCTCATTGTCCTATTGTTGCCAGGGGGTAAACTTCGGCTTTTAGTCATCGTTCCTCACGCTCGTTCCACTTGGTGCTCGGATCCTTCTCCTTTCACGCGATCCTGCGCCTGAAAGCGTCTCCTAGCGCAGAACAATAATAGGATCGCAATTTTTCTTGTAATAAAACACTGTGCAACTTCCATCGCGTATTCTATCTATCGTCTTGTTTGTATAGATACGTGGAAAGCGAAACTTCTTGCACTTTCCATTTACAATAAATTCTCGATCAAGAGAGTGTTTCCCAAAATATCAGTTTCTCCTTTAGATTCAAAGATTCCACTGTGAAGTTTAATTTGAAAGTTAATGATTGGAAATGTTTGATGCTTGAAATATTCTTTCGTTATAGAGAAATCTGTTTAGTTGATCAAATTTATTCGTTCTGAATTTCGTTCCTTCATAATTTGTGTCACAAACATGTTTGTTAGATGTTATGTTTTCATATGATTATATTTTCTATGTGTTAATTATATTCATTTGGTTATGGCGCTGAAAAACTTTCATCAGACTCTCTACGATCCCATTACTCTGGTCAGATACACCTTGCATAAAATCCTTTGAGAGCAAGATCGAGTTACCTGACGGAGATAAACGCGTATTTTTAATATCGTTTGGGACCCTCAGGCATCGTATTAGTAGGTACACATACTTTTGAACATTTTTTTTCGTATTTTTTTGTTTCGTATGTTGAAGAACGAGGTATCCTGTATGTAATTGGCATAGTAATCCATTCATTTTGTGCTTTTTGAAGCAAATAATATAACTCATAATTAGTTATCGTGAAATTTAAGAACTCTCATTTTTTAGTTAAACTCAAGAATGAGTGTTGTTTCCTTTTGAAGTTTTGAAAGTAGAATTATTCACGTGTATGTGCATGTTTGTATATACTTTTGTAGTTTCTGTAAATTTTTTAAATTAAGGGTCTGCCAGAAAGTAGTGTAGAATTCTTTGACAAAAGCTCACCTTGTTATTATAAAAATTAAATGTACTGCTTTATCTTTTTATAAATCGAGTTTGTTTTTTTTGTAACAGCTTTTCATGTCAAAAATTCTATTTCTTCTTCTTTGAATAGTAAAGAGTATTTAATACCCTTCAACAGAAGTATGCAGCACCATTTTTCAAATAACACAGCAATAGTCACTTCAGACCTTTTTATCTAATATTTCACAGAATTCCTCTAAAAATTCCACTAACTGTATCTCTGGTTGTAATGCAGAACGACAGAAAGCGCAATTAAAAAACATCGAATTCAAATCTCGATTAAAGCTTACCTGACAGAAGCTATATTCTTAATAGAAGCAAATACAATTAAAAAAACCTTGGTTCTTAAAAATCGAAAATATAATAAATGCAAGTCCATAATAAGAAAAACTGTGCCTCAAAATACTGAACGTCAGTATTTCAAAAACAGAAGTATGTGACTTATCTCTGTCAATTTTACATTCACGTACAGACAATCGCAAGTGTAAAAAGTTTAATACCCCATTCACTTCACAAACATCATAAACGACATTTACAAATGTCAAAAAGATTATAAAATATCGCATTAAAATTTATTAATAAAATAATCACGTACTCTCCTCGGGGAATTTCGCCTCATTCACACTCTCTCATGGAAGCAATCCTCAAATTGATCAATGAGCTGGCGTACAATGATCCCGTGGTCCCCCAGCAAGGTGCAGCGCCCTTTTTCACGTTGGATCGGCGAACTTGCGTCATTCTTCATGGCCATTTGTTCGAGCAACTGCTCGTTCGGAAACCGGTCCCACAGTTCAAGGGAGCAGCGCGATCTCACACTCCTATTCCTGTTATTTCGCGAATGATTTATCAGAATCGTGCTTTAATTTAGGTCGCTGGATTTTCGTAGTCTGCTCCACAACTTTCGCAGAGGCAAAACTGAGGGAGTTTTATCGTGAACAGGAAACGAATAAAACGAAGGAGAGGAAAATTGAGAGAAGATAGCAACAAGGGAGAGTGGACGTGAGCATTCTTTGAAACTACTCAGCTCCCGTTTTTGGTACCCCAATTCTATACGAATATTGGTATTTCCATGTTCCTGCCCAAACGATTACTTTTTCTGGTTTGCTACTGACCCTATGCCAGGTGCAACTTACAAGAAATAATAATTACTGTGTACACTTCAATTTCTGGGTATATTATATATATAAGATATAGTATTATGTAGGTACTTAAAATTTTTCGTCTGTAGAAAATTCTCGAGAATATAAATTCGAATAATTCTGTGGTTATAAGGTGAAACAGCATAAACTGTACATTTTTATTCTCCTTTAAGTCTCTTCCACGAAACTTTTAATTGGTCGATCTCCTTTAATTTCCATCGATTTCAAAGGAAAGGCATGAAATTATTCCATAAATTACGAAAGTATAGTCGCAGTGGAATGCAATGAAACGATTTTTCATTGTTATTGGTTCTCACGAGGAAAGTGTCGAGGAACCTTGAGTGACACTAAAATTTAAAGGAAATTGTCGAACATCCGCTCAGAAGCGTATTGAAGCTGTAACGAAAGTTCCTCAGCAGGGGGTAACGACAACGTCAATTTCGTCGACGTAATTGTATGCTAAACTTTTGCAAGTGGTCGGAAAGGCAGAACTTTCGTCAGAGCTTCCTCTGCTAGTTACGTTACTGCACGGTTCACAGCTAGAGCACATAATCGATACTGCAAGTATATAGATCTCGTTACATCGTCTTTTGTTTAGACTAGCCAGAACCTGTCCGCGGTGAGGAAACGAGGAAGCGATTGCGCGCATTATACCATGCACTGATGAGAAAGTTGAGAAAGAGGAAATGTGTATGTATCTCGTAGACGCCCTCAATGCTTTACTCAAAAACCTGTCGACCGTTTTTACGCGTTCACCTTAGCGTTCCCATGTGTATATAGTACAAGATTCTCCACTTTCGATGCTTGCGTTAAAATGCGTACCTTTTTCTTTTGGAGCTGGGTATTTTCATACATACGTTCTTTATTTTTTATGAAGTGAGTGGTGACTAGAATAGGTGGTGGTTAAATAATAAAAGAGCCATTTCTTTACTCGTAGAGTACATTTGAATATCTAAACTTCTAGGAATTCGAAAATTTGACAATTCGAAGAAATTAAGTATTTCAAAATTTCTTAAATATTTCAAAACACTAAGGTTAGACATCAAAGTTAAATTTCTAAGTAACAGATATTTCACCAACTAAATATCCTCAAGTGTCAACCTCAACTAACCTGATCGACTACCGTCAACTTTCTCAATACGAAACCAGTTTCCCTTGTTTCAATCAGTCTATTCCTTCACCTCTCGTACATCGTCCACAGTTCTCTATAATCACCTTTCACACTCACCAAACATTAAATTCGATGCTACAAAGGAACCCTGACGCTACAAGAAACTCGATCTCTTCCGATACAAAACTCCAACAAAACAAGTCCCAGAGTTCCACCCCCCACGTCAGCTCCACATGCTCGAACAACGAACCCGATAATAAACCATTTCGTCCATCTTCATCCACTCGCGTCGTTTATTCTCCGCCGAGAACGGCGTCGGTGAAGCGAGAAAAAAAATAAAATCTCGTAAAAGCGAGAAACATCTCCAGCGCAGGGTCGTTTTTCAAGCACCCTCCTGTCGATGCGGCTCCCGTGTACCGCGGCTGTAGGGCTACTTCAAATTTTTTCCGCTGTTTCGAGGGCGATAACACAAGAAACGGGATGTGTAACGCGACGTGACGTTACGAGGCCGTTTTGCTGCGCGATTCGCATAATAAGCCAGCGACGAGCGCCTCGTCCTCGCCTGAGCCCCGATAAAGCCGACGATAAAGCGATGCGTATAAAACAACACAGGGGGGCGGAAGGAATACGAAAAAAGTGTGGAAAGTTTGGCACGAGGGGGAGGGAGACAGGGTAGGGAAAGTGGGAATGGAAGTTCTGGGAGGAAGGCTGAATAAACGAAGCATTTCGACTGACGGAAAGGACTTTTGATCGACTGAATGGGCCGAGAGCTTTCACGATTTTCTGATCGAGGGGGGAGGGATCGAGCGCCGAGGGGGCAGAGTTCGTAGCTGCCTTTGACGAAAAGCTAAGTAACGAAACGCTCGGTCAATGATAGAGAAATCACGGCTAGCTGCTCTTTCTCTCTCTCGAAGCGCGTAAACGTTAAATGGAACCGTGATCCTGCGTTTCGAGGCTCGCTGATGGAAAATGCCCTCCGAGCTGGCTCATCCTGGACGCTGCACGACGAACCCCCAGGGACGCGGGAGTAATTGCATTTTTAATTCGATCGCAGAGATGGCGTGTAATTTGGACCTCGTGCTCGTTTTGTCTTACACCTTTTACGGTGGATCCACCGTGGCTGAGATTTGATTTCGAAATTTCCACGGAGCGCGGCTGCGTCTGATCGTAAAGTGCCCATACTACTGGCGCGCGGGGTTTTATGGACAGCGGATGGTCGCTTCACTGCTACGCTTTTTACGTGCTAGATTAAATCCATCGGGCTTCATATTTGTTGAAATTAAGTTGGCGGATGGGTGACAAGTTGAATGGATGGAGGGATAAGTGAAGTGTGATGGATTGTTCAAATAAAAATGACGATGGATTATTGTTTGAATTGAGGTAATTTTAGTGACATTATTGTTGAAGGGAAGGGGCAGAATGGCGCTGGGCTTAGTAGCAGTCATTAAAAATTCTTTTAGACTTAATAGACGAAGAGAAGAGGGCTCATAATGAATGCATGGTTTTGATTCCCGTATTTCGTGGAATAAAAGGTGTTTTTATAAGATATCTCTAATGATGCTACGTCTATTCATCTGGAGATTTTTTCTAAAATAATTATTTAAAATATTCTCTTATCTGCAATTAAAGAGTTACGATGTAAACTTAAATTTCATTCACTATAACTTTTAGATTCATTCTAGATAGTCTGTTTTAACATGTGAAATATATATATAATATATGTGGAACATACAAAATTGAAAATGCAATACTTCCTTCCGTATAAATATAACAGAATAATAACAGTCTCATGTTTTTAACTTATTAAGGATTATTATACGAAACAAGTTCAATAATGGTTCATTAAAATTTTCCCTAAAAGCATCTCCTAAAAATCGATTTCCCAAGTCCCTTCTGCAGTTTTTCGAGTTCCCAAGTTCGACATGGATTATTAAACCTCTACAGCCCCAAAGAAGGTCAAGAAGCTCCCGAGCGCCCTTTCTTGTCGAGTTTCCTGGATGGCTTTCAGTCGATCAGCATTTCAGCGTCGAAACCCGATCGTCAAGGAAATCTGAATATTTTCCGTGTGAAACGCGAGATCGTCTCTCGGGGGGAGCACGCGAATAGCATTAACCGATCTTCTTAGCTCATAAAACACGTACGAACGTCTTAAATGGAAATTCCTTTTTCAGTCCCCAGGATCCTGGGGACTTAGGACATATCTGCTTTTGCATTGTCTCTCGTCTCGTTTTCACCCTATCGAATCCGTATTCTCTGTAGCACGAATTTCATGCCACTCGTCGAGGAGTGGAATCTCGTCGCAATTGGTTCGAACTATGCACGGAATTCGATTATTCTGACGTGAAAGCTGAGAAAAGAAACGGGATATGGCTGATCCTGTCGCCCTGTGGTTAGATATGCTTCGCGAATTTAAATTATGAATATTTGATATCGTATCGCTGGGCAGAAGCTGAATTTGGTTGGTTAAATACTTTGGTAGTATAATTAAAACAATTGTGGCGCTTTATTGGTATAGTATGTCTACCAGAAGGTAACGATGTAAGGACTCGAGGGATTAATAAATTATAAAATGTATAAACTAATGATACTCAGAATATGTTACTCTTGAAGTAGATTTATACAGTAGGATTGCAGTAGATCGAAAATTTCTACATAGGACATTTAGAAAATTTTCCCTGTGTAATTCAGAGTTCGTGACTCATTTACGATTAATACATAAATTTAATTATATCGTTCTTCGATCGTATTATTCCACGAACAATGTTATTAACTTAACTCCAACAGTATCGTCTCACAATCAGTCTATCGTCGTAGATAATTGCTCGAAACACAAATACGGCTGCCAAAATTCTCTGAAATCGTCATATTCTGAAACACCATAACCTAATGTGGTTATCATTGTGGAACTGTAATTGCGGAAATGTAACGTGAATTCCAGAACAAGAACGTGACCGCGTTATTATCAAACGCGACGACGACGCAATGGCGATTAAACGGGAGAATGGAAACACTACTGTGTCATTATCGTACATCGCAAACTGTCGTTAATCCTCAAGAATCGCCACTTGGAATGGGAAGAAAAAGGAGAATCGTGGAGCATTTACACGCTGCTAGTTTCTGCGGGGAAAACGGGATATTTTCGCTTGCGATGGCACGTTCTTGCGGTTTGTATTTTCTAGATGTGGACAAATCTGTGTCGCGGTTGGATGATATTAGAATGTGAGTGTAATGGGTGTGCTAACGCTGGGGATTATTGCTGGTTCTTCTGCTGATCCTGTGTTTGCATTCCTTTTGGTTCTGTGTTCTATTTGATTCCAAGATTATGTGGGGTTGTTTTTGCTAGTGTAACATGTAATGAGAAAAGTATTGATCATGAAGAGAAGAAGAGTGAGAACAAATTTTGGTGATTAAGATAGGTTCATGCTTTTATTCAAATATGTTTCGACCAATAATTATTCGAATTTTTAGTGTCTTAACTCTTTGCTTATGAGAAAATTTTTTACTTTAAATAAAGTTTAAATAAAAATCACTAACAACATGAATTGCAGAATACTATAAAATTATATTCGAAGAAAAACTGATTTGAACGATACCCAACACTGTCCGCGACAGGAGCTGGGTATTAAACAGAAGCTATATAGAAATATAAAAAAGAAACTATAAAAGAAGATTGAGATTTTCAATCTTGTCACGTCAATCTCGTTCTCTTATCCCCAATCCTTCTATTTTAATACAGCAAACACGATGCCAATGAGCTGAACCAGTTTGTCCCTCTAAAGTACAGTATTCCTGGATCGCTTCCAAACAATAGACTTCTATTATTATGTTCCTACAAAATTACAGTCTATCCTAAATCCCACATTTGTACTGTAATTCTAATTGTGGTAACCATAATTTATCAGATATCTCACAAGTACAGGCGGAAATATAATTGGTAGTACGCGCGCAATAATTCAATGTATAATATTGAGGAAACTGTGGTGAGGAGCGCAAATGTTGACATCGTGGAAATAATGATGCAAATTCGAAGGGAGTGTCAGGATATACACAAAAACTGATCCAAACACGAGACGAGATATTCCGCGAGATACTGCCTGGAAGAAACATGAATCTCTGACACGAAGTGTTTGTTCCAGTTCCGTGCAATACTGCGACGTTCAGGCGATTTAGATTGCTCAACGACTGTCTGCTTGAATACGCTGCATACGAGTATGCAAAATGGAATTTCGCTGCCTCGGGAATACGAACGCACAGAGATCAGAGGTGCTTGATAAATGTTTCGCGTGTTACAAATTGTTGCACGGGTATTGGATAATTTGTTCGATATAACTATACATGCATTGATTTTAAACAGTCAAACGACAGACTTCAAAGGGAGCTTACTATTATGGGCACGTAATTTTCTAAGTGGTAATGTGATTTTGAAGCTACTATATGGAACTGTGCAGCCATTAATAATGTTCTATGATATGCTCTTAATTATACCAGGAATGGTTCACCATTTTCAATTTTTACTCAACTGTGAAATATTTTCTAGGAGCCCTTTTAACTTATTTTAGAGTAGCAGTTATTGTTGAAATGAAATTTTCTTATAAAAAAATTGGGCATCGGTACTAGGTTAAAAAAAGAAAGAATTCAGGAAAGTCATGAAGTCTAATCTATTTCTTTGAAAAAATTTAAGGAATGTATAATTATTGCATGTCTCGTATTTTAAATAGGTAACTAATTGTGACTTGATATTCCTGAGTAGTTTAGATATGCATGTAATTTATTAGGCTTCATTCTGGGCAGATGATGTTAATAGTAGTAGCTAATTCGGAGTGAGTACGGTAATATTCCTTTCCCCTATGAGGTTTCAAAATCTGTCGTAGGAATTCCCAATATAATTCACAACTTGTCGCTATTCCCAGCACACGATCACTTGGATTGACAGCAGCCTGACATGCGACAAATGTAAAACGTAGTGGAGCAGAAAATTAGAATTCCTTGACGTATCCTCATGAAGTCAATAATTCTGTGTGTCGACTGCACGTTGCATCGAGCGGCCAACAGGAGATTAGATCGTACGTTTCTTCGCAAACACTGCTTCCAAGTGAAGACACAATATGTTTCAAACATATCCAGAGCACTTCAGATAAACAAGCTTCATAAAAGAATATACATAGTAATTTAAATAATAAATACTTGTCATAATTATCAAAATATGCCTCAATAACAATGTCCACTCTTAACTTATGTTTCAAGTTCTTTTTTTCGAAGTATTAAATGTTAAGCTGTAGGAAAAATCCCTGACAATTCATATATCATTTAGGACCACAGACTTTCAATTTTTCATTGAAATTTGAATTCTAAATTTTTCACTGGTTCTAGTCAGAAGGGTTCGACAACTTCGATCGGATGGGACTTTGTCTCGTGCCAATAAAATGTAAATGTAATCTTTTTCGGCCGGTCACAGAGAGGCTGGGTCAATTTGACGTTGTATGAGCCACGTAAATCGAGTCACAAAGGCAGCTGCATGCAAAGTTCCACTGCGCTCGCGTCTGGTGCGAACCAGATAATGGAATGGAATTACGATTGTGCCAATGAAAACAATACACGATGTTCTCTTGGATACGATGCAGCATACACCCCCTCGAGCCCTCTAAAACCACGACACCACTCCTATTAGCTGTTGGCGATGCCGGAACAATAATGAAATTCATTGATGCACGAAAAATGAAGAGCCTATTGTGTTTTGCATGCTTTTTTCATTCGAATATTGTGGAAACTCGTAGAGACTCTTAACACGAGGAAACTCATTTTCTTTTAATTACAAGTTCGGAAAAAGTTTTTCTGTGTTCACTTATTAAAAAGCAGGCAGTGAAATAATGTAATTTTTACGCGGAATATTATGTACTTATTAAGATGGGAGCAGACAATTTATTGTGAAGAACTTTTGAAAAGAAATAAAATATCGCGAAAAAAACGAGAAAGATAGAATTAAATAACATAAATGAATAAAAAAGGAATTGCGATTGAAATGTTAAATTAACGCAATGGTGATGATAACTCTTCGTTTCTTGATTTTGTTCATCGAATTGTTGACTTGTACTACTTGAATTTGTATCAGTATTTACTGTTTACTGGCTGAACACATTTCACTTGACCTGAACTCCTTGTATGTTGATTTAGTGAGTTGTACTACTTGTCTCAGCTTGTATTGACTTATTCTACTGGCTTCACCGTTTATTGAATTATACCGCTTGCTTGATCACAAGCAGGATTGTCTGATTACTCACTGAGTTATTTCCACTCCTTATCTGACTGTCGATTAACATTACCAGTTTCACCATCCGCAAGATTTTTCTACTTTTCTGCATTTCCTTTTCCAGCTTGTATCATTTTTCACTTATAAAACATCTTAGACAAGTATACGATATATGATACCTCATAAATACTAACTTCTTCAACTTTAATTTTTCGTAACTGAGATCAAATAACTATCGAGTCCATAGCTACAGACCATTTTCCTTTGTAACCTTCAGAAGTCAGTTCAGTATAAGTTCTTCTCCGCTTTCCTTACACTATTCATTAGGACAGTCTGTAGAAGTACATTTCTGAGTGCTAAATCCATGTGAAGTATTAACGTGACTTGAGATACAGCTGCAAAATCTTCCCTCCTGAATCTTGAAAGAAGATGGAAGAAAGATGAAATCCTCAAAGACGATGAATTCGAAGAGCAATAAGAGTTGAATACTAAAGTATACTTCCAGTTGCTTCAGACTCTCGTCTCATGCTTTCAATTACGATCGAATTTATATTGTACTGTCTCCTGTCCAACAACTTACATATTCCATCTTCCAGAAGGATTTGCATGGCAAATTACTAAATGTCTCATTACTGTAACCCATTTTTCCCCAAAGAGGAAATCTTCGAATTGCTCGACGCAGCCCACTGCAATTTCTTCGTAATAAACGTATGGCGATGGCTCCAAGGCAGCATCGGTCGACTGAAAAAAACCACCGTCATTCTCATAAACGTGCGGCCAAGATGTATTGCTCGCAGTGGCAGCTTACAGCTTTCCACGATTTGCAAAAATCGTCCATAAACCAGCCTGTCACTCGCCGGTGTCATCAGTCAGCGAAAAAATGGGACGCCCTGCTGCGACGGGGCAACGTGTGCTTGTAGAAAAACGATTCCCTACATTGCACTTTTCCACTCACATAGCTCCATGCGACGTGTACATTTCGATAAATATAACGACTTAATCTTTCCTGCTGACAGTTTCGTAACAGGTGGTGTAAGCGAAATAGTAGAATTCTATGTGGAAAAATAAGTCAGAAATGCAGGGTGGTGAGAGGAGGGACTTAAGAATTTTAAAGGCGAATTAGAGATTAAATCTGCTTCTTGCTGGGACTTTGTGGTATAAATTCACCCTTTTGGAGTATTTGATTTTCTTGTATAGGATTTTATGGAATGACACAGACAGGAACTGATTTTTTTATGATTTTCTTGCAGTATGAAAATTTGTTTACATGACTTTTGTAATTCTTAAGGTTAAGCCTATTAGGCCAAAAGGGCCAAAAGGTTAGTAATATTAGCTGGGCAATTTTACGAAAATTACTAAATCCTTTATTAGGACTTTTTTCTATATTTAGCGTATTTTATCCACTTTAAGATTTTTAGTTTTGATCCATATTTTTCACCAGCCAGTATAGAACAAATGTGTTGATATCGTGCTTCGTCTTCGAGAAAATTGAGTTTGTAGTTCAACTGGGTACGTGTGTACGAAGGTACAGTTTTAGATACTTGAAGGGTACAGGAGCTAAGAGAAACACTTACAGTGTGACGATTGCTTTTATGTACTGCAAAGTAGGAATTTACTCTGGATGTCACCTAAGCGCTGAAACCTGTACTCCAATGTATTACTACTAGTAGATCTAAACATTTTATTCCACATTCTACAGTTATCTTCATCTGTAGAAACCTCGTTCAATATAAAACACCTTCTATATCCTACAGATGTTGGTAAGTCACCAGAGAAATATAAGAGATGGAAGCACAACCTTCAAAAAAGTGATAAAAGTACTGAGTTGCAGTACGAATTTATTGATCCAGTGCACGGTGAAATATCGTACACTGGGCGAGTGGCAAAAAGGCAATATCGATAAACGATGCATGACAGCGAGTTTAAGAGGGAAAATGTTAGAGTACAAAAGTGGGCAAAAGGAAACACAAAAACAAGAGAAGAATAGGGGTTGTGACAAAAGAGAAACAGAGTGTAAGAAGAGTAGAGTAAGAAGAAAAAGGAGCGTATGAAAAGGCGAAAAACGCTGGCACTTGCTGGCAATGGTATTTGTGGGAAAGTGGCGAATTATCTGAAATTTTTGGGGTGAGGATTTTCATTTTAAAGTCGCCATTCGTGTCGCGGAAGCGGAGGTCCTCTCTACCGGAAGACATTTGGGTTTATTGCTTACAGTTTAAAAGTTTCGCCTCTCCTGTCTTTAGTCCTGGGCAGATGTGTCATCTGCTGGAAGTTTTCGGAGACTGGGAAACTAGTTTTAACAGTTTTTTACTCCACCGTGCCTGATGGAGATTCTTAGGAAAGTTTCGCGCGATTCTCAAAGTTTGATCCTTCATGTAACGTAAATTGAAATAATATAATTCAGGAAGAGTATTTGGTAAAGGTACGATTAGATGTCAATAACTACAACCACAAACTGCTTTACGACCAATAGTAGCTGCAATTCTTGAATACAGTTAAATTTGTCGTTATTAACCCTTTGGAGACATCTAAATCAATCTTTGGTTATAGTTTGTCACAGTTAAGTTTCCCTCAATTGGTTCAGTAACTTCGACTAACCCATTCATAGCTCCAATGTGACCTAAGATTCCAGGCTCCAAATGTCTTGAAACTGATCGTAAAGGTGTACCGCAGTATATGATAATGGAACCACTTATTAAATTTTTTAATTTTGTCATGCATCGAAGAACTGAGGCTGTACAAGTATACCAATCAAATCAAACTACATTTCGCAATCGCAAACATCATATTTCGGATTTATCGATAATTATTAATTAAGAGTAGTTTAACCACTCATGAAATAAAATACCCTGGAAGAGAACTGAAGATAAATCTACGAGAGATCAAGTAAAAGGGTAAGAGAAGATCGTCTAAAAAGGGAAAGAAATTGACGAGATCTGAGAAGAACGGTACCTAAGAGTCAAGAATGGAAGTGAGAAAACGTGAAGCTGTGAAAGAGAAGAAAAAGAAAGGGACCAGGAAATCGCTTGCGTGGTAGGAATACGCGGTTTCAAAAAATTCCATATTTCCACGTCGCTCTTCGTCGAAGTACGTTAGAAGTTGGAACGGTACGTCTCGAATTTAGCAGCCGCTCGAAAGAGTAAACTTCTATGTCCGAGTTCCGTAGGAATCAGCGGGCTTGAAATTCCGCTGCTGCAAAATCGGATCTAGTTCGTAGAGGGATCACGTACGCGAAGTTATTCGCTGCGTGACCCAAACGGAAGACTGTATTTATGGAGGACATGCACATCATGCGAAATGCGTTGTCGTCCTGTTAAATCATATCTTCGTGGCCCATAGGCGAACTTCTCGAATTATCAGGAACACATTGGAATGGAATATTGCTTGTGTTTCAGCAACTGTAATTGCAGAAAACATTCCATACTACGTGCATATCTTTTATCGATAATTCGCTAATGAACTTGCTTCGAAATTATTAATTACTAGATCACTACAAAACTGTTCATTAGTTGCAAATTACTGACGCTGTGTGGTACTCTTTAATTGTATTTTATGTTAATTATTATCACTAGCATTTGCTAGAATTCTTTAATTAGATTAACATGTAATAAATTGTGTTTATTAGCAAGTAATACTAACGTAGAATATGTGTCAGTATATTCTGTTGTGGGTAGATATGAAATAAGTAGTATAATCTCGAGAATGTCAGACATCAAGTACAAAGTGTGTATAACTCTAAAGAGCCACTTTCTCAGTAGCATAAACTCGTGTATGGTCAGACATCTAATACATATTTATATATTTTCCCGATTATTAACCTGTTCCATAATCTCTACACCAATATTTTGCTTCCTTGCGAATACTATGATGATGACAAGACAGACATCATGTCGTAGGTTTTTGTTTAGTCATGCGTGGAATAATTAATGGAAAATATATTTTTACTAAACAACGTCTTAAAGTTTAATATTTTTTTAAATTTGCATCTTTTTGCCTTGCACAAAATTCGAACAAGTCACATAATATGATGAATAATTTCAAGGTGCAACACAGTACAGTACTTAAAATTCATAATCCAAATCTGTTTGTCATTTCTACTGTATATAGACTTTGATCATAAAGGGTTGGCAGTTGCTATCAAATTGCAATGAGAGGATTCTGTGGATAGGGTATAAATGTTAGTTAACATTGAATAGCGTTTGTTTATTTAGATTTACGTACAGGGTGCATTCTGCATTATTCTAATGACTATGCGGTTCGATATGCACTGTAGCTACGAGTGTACATGCGCAAGTGCAATCTATGGTAGCCAACACATGCTTCATCGATTAAACTCAGTTTACTCGAGACACATCGGCCAGCTGTTTCCAAACAAAACATATCGGAGATACCTTTTCAGCGATCTTTGCACATTACCTAAACATATGAACCTCGTGAGGTTATTGGTCATTGCCAGCATGTGGTTTTGACTACGTTAGAATATAGATATTCAATAAAACAGAGTACTCAGTTCTTGAGACAGATGGGTACGAAATTACAATTTAACTGCATAATCAGAATACTTATCAAATATTTTAGCGTCACCATCAACGATTAACAATTGGTTTCATCACTTTACTTGATGATGCAAAAAGAAAAAATTAGAATCGTTTCTTGTATCTGCCTATTTTCCATAGGAATATTTCGTACTAAATTATTCTATTTTATTATCACACTTCGTATACCTCCAAATACAAGCAATGTCGTACTTCAGTAAAAGTCAGTGCTCAAATCGTGCCATTGCCATGATGCTCAAGCATAAAATTGAAAATGCAATGCATAAGCTACTGTACAAGCGTATTTCGCTTTTTCGTTCGCCGCATCCGAAGCTTTCTTCTCAGGAGTCCTTCCACACAAACGCACGCCCGAATAGCCAGTCACTTCGGAAACAGGATCATAAAAGATGCGCTCCTTGAAGCGATGCCTGTTATTTCTATCAACCTTTCAGCAATGCAAACGCGGGAGACGGTGGTGAACAGTTGTACAGATTCCCCTACGAGGGAGATCCACATTTATCGCGCTGCATCGGGTATAAATTCAGGCCTGAAGCGAAGGGGTTCCGTACGAGAGATAAATTCTACGATCTTCTCGGTAGAAGATGCTTCACGGACCTGAAATGTACACAATGCGTTACCTCCAGAATATATGACGTTGGCGGTGAACGCGTACACGGATTTTACGTTTCAAAAAAGGGAACGATCACGTGCTTGGATTTAGACGAATGTCTATAATAGCAAATCCATTGTGAAATGATATGGAGAAAGGAGCGCTGCTTTTAAATATTATGATGGCTTGTGTTAGTGGCTTGGAATACTCACTTTAGAATGTAGACATACTCGGACAGGTTATGCTACTTGACGAATCATGCGTTGAGTGATACTACTGGTTTGAATAGGCGTACATGTGTACTAGTTGCTGTATGACTGATTGTTTAGCTGTACTACTTATTTCAATCTTTATGGATTTGTAGTACTTGTTGCTATATCTAGAGGATCCTATTATTGACTTGTACTACTTGTTTCAATACCTATAAGGGCTTATTATTGACTCATACTACTTGTCACAGTATCAGTGTCTCATATTATTGACTTGTACTACTTATCACAATATTTACTGCTTCACTCTATTTATTTCTATGATATTACCTTTCTCTGTAATATGTGCCTCAATAGTTATTGATTGCTACTACTTCTCTTCTATTCACTTGTAGTATTTCTCTGACTGCTTGTGAATTTATACTACTATGATTTTACAGTTCTATAGAATTTTGAATAATTACTAGAACACTATATTGATTAACAACCACCTTCTTAATTTACAGTAAGTATTATGCCAGCTCTCGTTACTAGGCGACTTTCAGTTTTATCAGTATCCAGGATCGTGACATTCAATTTAACAGCAATAAAACTCATGGCCCCATGAAAGTCCAGGAAAGTAAGAAAAATTATTCAACGCTGTCGAGTTATGAACAGATCAGAAATTCAGTCGCCGCGAAATTAAACTGTTTTCAATTCGTCCCTTCGTATGAAACTTTCAAATTTGTTGGGAATCATGTTCCACGAAGCGCATTGGTCTCATTATTCAACGAACTGACTTCAGATCGACTTTCCCCAGGTTTCAATTACATTTCCATCGAAACGCGCCTGCTCTTTTTTCGTATAGCGCAGTTTCGTATTAACGAGCAACTTCTATCCCGAAAATTTTTCTGGACAGCGGAACACAATGCTGCTCGTAACAGCGGTATTAATTTATCGAAGCAAGGAATTTCATTTACTGTTGAATGAGAAGCGTTACAAACGAGATGTGTAGATTCCATTTCCATCCGAGGATTTTTCACGGTATGCTTGGTAAAAACGATATAACGCGATTACGATTACGGGATTTCTGGTATAATCTTTCAGAGGACCTGTGCTGGAAAACAGGAAAAGGGGTGATGGACGTATCCGTCAGTCAATTCGACGCAAGAGAAATCCTATTGATGACGAAACTGGTAGCAATGAAAAAGGTCTTTTCGCTTGAGACGCTTCAGTGGACCAAAGAAGAAGCTTAGGATAACGTTTTTAGCCTGTTTACGAATATAACGTGAATCTGAAAAGGGGCGCCATGAAGGTTTCAGAATTACAGTGAACCTCAAAACAGAATACACTGATTCAAATAAAAGGCGAAAATTCTATATGAAAAATAAATTTAAAATGGAAAACAAAATTTGTGGTTTTGTATGCTTGAGAAGTGCTCACTCTAAGGAGAAGGCTTCTAGTTTACAGTAGATGAAGTCAGAGGTCAGACTTTGAATATTCATGTCTTGTATCCCATGTCTCATGACTAGACTATGGATGTTTATGTAAATTCCGACTTTTAGAAATATAATTAGAGAAGAGCAACCTCGTTAGAAATTTGTTTCTCCATGCGACTACTATATTAATTTTTATCATTATACCCTGTTTAAGGTTAACATCCATAAAGACAATCCACTCAAGGCCCCAAATGTCTATATTATCAAAAGATCTAAATTCGTATAGCTTTCCTCGCAGCTTCAATTTATCTTTATTCCCTCAGTTGTCTTCTATTCCCATTGGTCTGTACTAGACAGTCTTAACATCGACCCTCTTATTCCTCAAGGTTGACAGCCAGTCAATCCCATCTGAATTCCATGAGAGACATCTGCACCGAGATGCACGAGTGCTCTCTGACAGGTACGAGAGTCAGGGGAACGTCCACATTGTTGCACGACCTTGGACTAATGCACAGTCCACTCGGTGCATAATGGACACGCAGATGGCTAGGAAAACTGCGCTCACACACTGCCAGCTGGCTCGCTTTGTCTTCCTCATTCGATGACAGGATAACGTCCCCGCAAAGGGTGGCGTCCTATTACTTCAGGTATCCAAGGGTCGACTATTCGCCCCTACGTCTCGTCCCATCGAGAGTTACCTTTGTCTTATTGGATTTATAGCCTCGCCGAGTCTAACTTTGTCGAGTCCTGCAACAAAATGGCGACAGTACTTCGTCCACGTTACTTGGCTCCCGATGGGAGAGTGGGTCACGATATAAAGAGAGCTGCGAGGACGAAGGGCTATGAGGAAGTTTGTTGTTCGTTAACAGAGGACCCTCGTGCTGTGAAATTAGTCCTGTTTAACGTGCAGATAGCGATGAGGACAGATAAAGGGGCTTAGACGAGAAAAATGGTGGTACAAGTTTGGGTCACGTCCCCTGCGGTTTTGGTCAAAATTGGGGCGGTTTGGTACACAATGTCTGGTATGGTTTGATAGCTAAAACGGAGATTAACTGAGACTCTTCGGGGTTTAAAGCAGATAGAGGAAATTGTAAAGTGGAGATGAAATGAATGATGTGAACGAAAATGGAATTTTACTTTGAGAAGTATTTTCAATCGTTTTATCTTTTATTGTTTGAACTAGGTTAGCCATGGAATGAAACTTGTTCCAGTTATTGCCTATTTCTGTCAGCTAAATTTTTAGATTTAATACCTAGGACAATATTAAAATGTAGTCACTCACTATTTCTTTCTTAAAGAATTATTTAATTCTCGTGTTCAAGCTTCAAAAATTGTATTCTTTGTAACACTCAGAAAAGTAGACAAAAATTGATATAATTGAAAATCAGACAACTAAAGAAAATAATGTAGACTGCAATAAGGAATCTTATTATAATAAGAAATTTTATTTTAGTATTGCAATTAATTCATCCCCTTTCTAAGCAACATATTTTTAAAATAACGTTTCCGTAAAGGGTGATACTATACAATCACAGCTGCACTTCGGCGTCAGAAATATCAGAGTAAAGAATAACAGCTTTGTGGAGTGAAAAATACTGTTCTCTGTGCACTATAGTACGGGTTTACTGACCAGAGCTCTTACGAATCGTTTACTTTAGCGTGGCTGGCTATGACAGTCCTCAATTCTGACGCTCGTACGTATTGTGTCGGATCTGACGTTCCTGAGTGAAGCACTTCCTGGGATTAAACGATACCCGAATTATCAGTTCCATATAAACATTGTCACCTGTCTGAGTTCTCAGGCTGTCATACAAAACAATCATTTGTTTAGACATCATTTCACTTGCACGTATGCCCCAGACAGCAAATTAATTTGTTCAACTGAAATGTTAAACAATTTCGAAACTGGGTATCCAGCATAAATTTAGTTTGCAAGTGATCGCGATAATTAAATGACCTTTATTCGAAATCTTATGTAAATTTATCGTACTTAGGAAAATGTACCACATAACATTCAGGGTGATTTAAGAGAATGGTAGACATAAATAGTTGAATAAATACTTAATCAAACTTTATTAATCTGCAATTGAAAAAGTACGCCT
Source organism: Calliopsis andreniformis (assembly GCF_051401765.1). NCBI lineage: Eukaryota > Metazoa > Arthropoda > Insecta > Hymenoptera > Andrenidae > Calliopsis > Calliopsis andreniformis. The sequence goes on from NC_135063.1 coordinate 9,821,027, forward strand.
TGGCGTTGGTTTCTAGGTTACATGCACATATGGAAAAATGGAAGTAAATTCTGGAACGCGGATCTAAGAGTGATTAAAATTAAACAGAAACGATTGAATCTTGAAACGTGAGGCTAGTTTCGATTATGAAATATCCTACTCCTCGGTTCGGATTAAACTGATGTTTGTTCTAGAAATGTGGACGAAGTCGAATTGGGTACGAGAGGTCCTCGTTTCTGCTCGAAGTAAGGTGAAATTAAAATTGGCACAGATAACTGAGCTACTCAAATGAAACGTTTAGTTTGTTCTCCTGGAGAGAGAGTAAGGATTCAGAGTGAGTGCATCATATTCGATCTGCATCGTGCACTCCGTCGTCTGTGATACCAGAAATTGCCAATATTTTCAACGAGGAACGGAAGAAAATATTGCTCGCTTATGCATGAAGATCTATACAGATGTAATGCGTACAAATATCGATTCTGTATTACATGCATAACTTACCTCGACTATCTACTTTGATGGATGTCGTCGATAAGGCTGAGCACAATTTGCATTCTATTCGCAAGCGGTCGGAGTTGAAGCAGACTGGTTAAAATTTCGTTTTCACCTACGTGTTCCTCTACTAACCTCCTTGGATGAGAGTACTTTACATAGAGCTGTATTAAATTACGTTGCGCTTGAAATATTTTTCTGAATTCGATACGAATTGTCACGAGCAAGGTATAAAATATTGTGGTGGATAATTTATGAAGTATCCAAAATTTATTTTTTAGAATTATTACTTCAAACATTTATTGATCATTTCTTCTGGAGAACTGACGAGAGTTGAGAATTCGTAATATCTCACAGCCTTGCTTGAAAATTAGAATCATTGAAAACTCGGAGAGAAGTCAGAATCAGAAGACAAAAAAGAAATCTAAAATGTCAAACTGAGCAATGTTTGAGGGGAACAGTGTTTGGAGTTCCCCTTTCTAAATATGAATTGTGTGTTTTTGCGTTGTGCAGCCAATTCTGGCGTACAGAATTTTATTTTATATTTGGGTTAGATTTTGAACGACGAGTCTGTGGAATTTTACAAAGATATATGTTCGACTGTGTGTCCAATTCATTGATGAAAGGAAATGTTACATTGCATATTTACTTATGTATACTCTACAGGAAAAATCGCGTAGTGATGTTTACATAACTTTTACATATTTCTGCCACGTGGATTACAGCATCGAAGAAAAAATTTTAAAAACCCGCAACACCATCGAAATTATTATAGAATACTTGAAAATATATTTGAGACCGATTTCACGAAAAGCTGGATTAAGTTTCAGGCGCAATGTCGGGCACGATGTAATACTAAAGTTAAATGGGGACGTCAAGTCCCCTCGAAAATTTCGACGTTACAAGGATTTCTCTAACTTTCTCGTTCAACTACGCCGCCATAAATAAACCGAACTGTTTCCTTAAGGAAAGTACAACTCGATGCGATTAACGACGAAAATGTACAATTCGTGACACTACAAATATTATTCTCATCTTATGATTAAATTAAAGTAGACAGTTGACAATAATAGCTTTTTAAGGAATAACAATAATAATGATAAACACGAGCATGAAAAGAATGCATTATTATTAATGAATCAACTTAATAGAAATTAGATAGTTATTTTTTACAATAATAGTATCAGATAGAACACTAATTAGTTAGCAAATTGTAAAATTAATTCCTTGGAGTCACTAAAGACCTACTAACTTGTATGATATTAAATTTTAAAAATGAAAAGTGTCATTAAAGGTAGTATTATTCCTAACTGGTGTGACGCTGGTGTTATGACATAACATGATAGGATCACTGGAGTCTCATTATGGAAAGTGATTAATCACAGTAGTGCAGAAGATTCATAACTTTTCAGTCTATTAATCTCTGTTAGTTATCCACGATAATCCATTCTTCATACTAAATATAAAAAATTGCATTAGCATAAATGCTGTAACCCCCTCTACGTCTTAAAGATTAATTAGGCCATAGATATGTACGAAGATAGATAGAAAAAAGAAAACATAGATAAATTGCTGTGCCCTTGAAACATGTCAAGAAAAATAGGCAAAAAACCAGAAGACTAATCGGATAAAATATCGTAAACTGTCGTTCGAGGGGTCCCAACATTCGTCAACGTCACGTAGATTATCTTACAAATGAATAGGTTCCAATCAACCCAAATGAACGTGACGAAATTGCTTTCGATATCAGAGGAACGAACGGTCCACTTCGTCTCTCTCCATCTTCTCGCATTTTATTATCATCAATATAGAAATCGACCCGCAAAAACGGATCAAGGGTAATTCCAAGGAGAGTGGGATACGCTGCTGGTTCGTGACGAAGGAAGGAAGCTGCCCCAAATAAAGGATTTGTATCTCGGAATGAGCTCTAAGCGCTACAGACTTTAAGAATCTTGAGAAATGAAGATTAATGGAAGACGGTGTAATCTAATAGTCTGTCAACAGTAGTAATTTCGTGAACGTTAGATAAACAGATAAGTAGAACGTGGCTGCTCCACTAGAAGATATTTTACTATTAAGAATTCAACTCCTTCCGAGGAAACGACTAAAGGAATTCTCTTGACGAAATCTTAAAAGAACAGCTCGAGTAAATACGATTTATTTAATTATATCGAGAATCGAGGGAATAAATTTGTCCAGTTACTTAATTTCTTCTTTTTACTTTTTGACAGAAAATTAAGCACAGCAATTTCTGGTGAAATCGAAAGGGATGAACACGAAATAAAAGTAGAGATTGTTTCAATGAGAAGTAGGAAAAGTGTCTATGGACCAGATATCTATTCTAATTATTTTAAATTAGAATTAACACTTCCAGTATGCAAAATTTAAAAGTAGGTCACACAAATTTTATTCCAAAAATAATCTGCAATTTTCCTGTATTCATTTTCTCAAGATACAGAAATGATATACAGTAAATGCAGAAGACAAAGTCTACCCTGAAAATAGCTGCACGCTCACTCTCTCGATTCATGCTAGAACGCTGCAAGTTAGCGCAAAAGTGTATCCTTATTTGTGGTAAATTTTGCTCCAAATGACATAACAGGTGCGCGGTTAAAGAGAAAAAACGAAACTACAGGAAATGCTGTACACGCGATGGCAAGAGGCGATTATTAAGGGAAGCGTGCGTGTATCCGCATCACATTACCATACATTGGAGATTACGTAAGCATACGCTTTTGGAAACCAAATTCTATGCATGACTGTGTCACAGTGATGCACTTCCTGTAAATTTTGAAATACCTCTGCATTGGCCTTGGCAAATGTTAGGACAGTCCCAATATGGAACAGAAATTCACCTTATTAACTGGTAATGTTGATTCCCCTGAAACATATATTATTAGTAATCGTGCAAAATGAGGCAAAGGTTGACTCGATATTTTCTGAAATTAAATAAAGTAAAAAAATCGATAGATAGCTTCTTAATATAGTAAAAAAATGATTGAAATTAGAAATGAGAATATATCCAATTTTTTTAGATATGAAATAGACAAATATTAATAACCTTCTGTTTTATTCACGATTATTTATTTGAGCGAAAGGTAATAATGTAATATATTTGATCTTACAGTGTAAACAGCGCTTAAATCTGCTTCTGTAGTTTCTATCGAAAATCCGCTTAGCAGTTTTGGATCCGTTGTTACAGAAAGTCTTATCGCTTTGTTTATGTCGCCATGAAACCAACGCTAGTTCGAAGGTAGCGTACAAGCTTTAAATCAATCGTTTAACCTTGCTACACGGTTTCCAAAGACTGGTAGCATAAATTGAACAAGATACTTAACTTGTCAAACGAGCACAATTAAATATATTTTACGTCAATAATAGATTTAAACGAGACGAAATTGAATATCAAAAGTTGAAAGCTAATTTTCTTCGGTGTATAAGTACAAGTCTCGTTCCAAAAGTAGTTTTCTTTCCTTCTTGTACATTTAATCTACACCACGTGCGGAGGTTAATTTATTTTCCAATGTTCCACGTCAAGAAACAATTTTTCTGATTGAGAACCTCAGAACACAATTTCCTGTCCTTAACGAACCCTTGCGATTTACCCATAAAAATACCTGCTCCTTTCAGATCGTCTCTTCAGTGGTCCAGAAGTTCATACCTCAGTAAATATTAATCTCGACTTCTCAACTTCACGGCTGTACTTGAACAGAAATCAGAAATTCAGATACCCACCTTAGTATTCCTTTTTGAAATTTTCATATCTCCAAGTTTTTCCGTTTTACTATGTCTGAATCCATCTACCCCCGAGACTGTTCTACGATTATCATCTCCCCTTTTACATTCCTCGTGGAGTAATTCCCAATGTACACGCGACAAGATTATGATAAGGGTGAAATCTTAATTAAATTGCTAGGCTTGAAGGAGCTGTGGATATTTGTAAAGACGGTTCTCTCAATTGCCAGGGAATTTTGCGAGCGGTCAGAGCTTCCAGGGAAACCAGATCGTTCGTGTAGACAGTCAGGAATTCACTGACATCTGTGTAAAATATTGAATATTTCGACGTTTCAATACTTCACGTTCTCTGGATTCACTTTGGTACATTTCGTACGTCTAGTTCCTCGTACTCTCCTGGCAATTCCGTTCAAATTTATTGGAAGCGGCTGGTACTCGATCGCAAGTAATTTGCAGGGTGTAAGAACTGTTTGGTTTGTGTACGTGGATGTTATTCCTAAAAGGGAGAAAAAGCAAAGTGCATAATTTCACTTGCAGGGTAGACACTGCAAAGTGGTAGATGTGTAATTTTTAATAATTATGGTGGCAAGGTGTTAGTTGTTGAAAACTGAGTAAGTAGTGTAGCCCTACGCGTGGTCAGACAGTTTCCAAGAAGTATAACAGAGTATATGAGTAGACACTTTGGAAGTAGAATAATTCTAGATCCTATTAAAAATACGCAGAAAGTAGTATGACTTCATACATGGTCAGACGTATCGCAAGTAGTATAATCCACTCCTAGGAACAGGATTTCCTAGGATTAATTCCTAGCTAAAATCTCTTTTGCTAATTCATCTATCATTAACAGTATTGTGCCTTTCAAATTTGGCTCTTCGAAAGAGAATAGGTCTCGAATCAGTATCCATAACAAAAAGAGGTGGACACACGAGAAATTGCGATACAAGCTGCACCATCGGGCAGTGGTAAACGCATTCGTGTTGACCACCACTGAAAGCAATTTCTGTCATTTTTCCCTCGACTGTCTGTCGCTTTTCCAATCCCCCTGTCGCCTGTCGTAATAGGAATGATGAATCTCCACGAATTTGTTGCTCGTCACAACCTCAACGCGACTGTAAACAACTTCTCGAACAAAACGAATACACAGAGAAGTTTAATTCCAGCCTCACCGATCCCCTTCTGTAGGGATATCGCGCGATCTGGGGTAATTTCGCTTGACACACGACGACCCTCTGATCGGACGTCGAATTGCGGCTTGATGGAAAAGAAATTGAAATCAGCGGCGATTGGCAGTATCTCGGCAGTCTATGTGAAAAAACCTGGACAATCGTGTTTTAACGAAGATGGAGGAGTTTCGACTGTAGAAAAAAGAGATAGGAAGTTTCGATAAAGCAAATTTACATTCAGCTCGATCTCGATTTTGAATTGATTCCCTCCTTGTGAATCATGAAGGCTGCAGATTCTGAATTTCCGGCGAAGGTGTGAGTACAGATGCTCTGCTTTACATGTGAGATCTCTTGCGTTTCTCTTGGGAATACATTCTTGAAAAGAAAAAGCACAAGAATGGTCAGCCATTCAGATATTTGAAAAATAGAAAGTTTTAGAGTAACGACACTTGGATATTCATGGATTTGAAGTTTCGAATATTTTGTGATTTTAGAATTCGAAAATATGATTATTTTACCTTGTGAATTCACTGTTTTAAACTCGCTAAATTTAATGATTGCATTTACAGCAGAACTAGGACAGCGAAGGAAAACAAATTGCAATCGAAAGTTTCAAGGTCCACCATTTCAAAAGTTCGCGTAGCTCAATTTGAATAGTCCCTGAAACTTTCAGAGACTCTAAAAAAGGGTATCATGATCGACAATTCCATCCCCAAAAAGACAGTAATTAACCTACTTCTACAGTCTGAGGAATTTCTAACTTCGATTACCTTGAAGAATTTATATCCCATATGTTTGAAATCTTAATGGCTTGAGCTCAGGTTATAAACTTTGATCACAATCCATCAGGTTACATTATATCTGCCATAGGTTCCTTCATACTTGTTGTTTTATCCCCCATGGTGCAATTCTAACCATAAATGACTCCTTGCTTGGAAATCCTCGTTTGTTTCAACACGTTTTTCACCAAGAGAGAAATTAAAGTCTCGACGAGGTGATGCCTCTCGATAAAAAGCGTTTCGAGAACGGTTCGGTAAATCGATAAGAGAATGTAATGTTCGAGCTGATATCGGGTTCGATTGGTGTTTAAACGTTCCCTACAGCACGTTCAGCATTTGTTTGACGATTAATAGATATTCACTGGAAGGGAAGTTACGGAGTTCGTGATAAATGTAATTAGTCTGACAATGAAGCGCGGAAAACTTAATTAGAAATTGCATGGAGGATGGTAGTCCACCTTTAGCAATTTTCTGAAAACTATTAAGGTTGGTATATTAATGCATGGTTATCGAAGTTCTGTTCTTACCACGTCAAGGTGGATAATATTGTTTTGAGCCCTGCGTACTGCGATACAAAATTCAATCTGTTTTAATGGAAATTCATGCATGACTGTTTCAGTAATTTTAGTTTCATTTACAATACTCGTTATTTTTATTATGTGAATAATGTACATTATTCCATTAAACTTGCCTTTATCGTTCGTCTCTTTAACTATAATTACACACTGTCATTTTAATTTTTATTGAAGATCACTAATGAATGTATAATGAGTTTACAGATGAGAAATATGTATATTATACTACATATATGCAAAGAAAATTTGTTGAATATGTCACAATAAAGTTAGACGTTTTCTATTAATTTACATATATGTGCATATATTTACAATTCGCAAACATTACTCCATATATCATGCTAATTACGATTCTATGGCCAAATGGGAACAACTATTACTGGAATATCATTTATCAGGAACATCGCTTATTCGATATTAATTAGATGCACCTGCAACCCATCAAGTAAATACATTCTACTTTAAACACTTCAAGAACAATTTCTTTGAGCTCATTAAAGAAAATTATGCGACGATATTTTCTCCAAAGAAATATTTTTATTCCATTTGCTTTATTATTTAATTTCTTTTTATATAAGTGCATTGTGGAAAGCCTTTTCAAGTCTATCACTCACATCACATTGCCATTCATTCAATAATTATTCACGATGGAACTTTCAAGTGATACAGATCAATATTTCACGCCACAATCGAGCTAAACAAACTTTCTGCTACATCTTCCTAGAACCACAGTCTACACTTGCATCGTCATTAAATATTTTATTTCAACCATTAATCAATCTCCACACTTTCCAATAAAATAACCCATAGAATTCTATTAGTCTATTCAATTTATATCTCATGCATCCTACAATGAATACCGCTCGTTCACTTGTGAAAGGCGAGACAAGTAATGAAGATCAATGTTTCGCGGGGCAACGCGGTATCTCGTGTCAGGGAAAAAATTTAATTGGCAATTCGCTGCAACAGGAAAAGTAGCGGATATCCGTAACAAGGGAAACATGCACGTGTAAACACAGTATTCTCATTTCGGTACGTTTGCTCGTTCGTTCTCTGCTCTCTCACGTTCCTCGTCCCGCGGTACCCCTTTGCCAGGAACTATTTGAGGTATTTCATTCACGAAATACCTCTGTATTCTGTTCCCAGTATCCACCGCTTCCTTATCTATTCTGGATGTTCTGGCAAACTACGGAGATAAATTTCCTGATTCGTAGCGTCTGAATACTCCAAGCGAGGGTTAATGCAGGCCAGCTGTCTTCGATAGTGATTCCATGCGTGAACATCAGCGTTTGGAATGTGTTCGGGAACTATGGAAGTTGTTTGGTTACAGGAGGAAGCTGAATTTGGATTAGTAAATTCAGATGCTTAGGATTTCAAGGTATTCTACTTTTTGCATTAAAGGGACTTAGGTAAAGTTAGAGGAGAGAAAAAATTGCTAATTTGTATCTTTGGTTTATGGATATTCATGTGTTCTGAGACAATATTTAAAGTTACCTTTCTCATTTAAGATTTACTGTAAGTAATCATCTTTACTCGTCATTAAAAAGTCACTTTAAATTGCGGTCAACTTAACTGTGATAACAAGTATTCTACTCCTCCTACTTCTCTGTCACTTGGGATCTCTCAGTTATTAAGGTTAAACAATTCCTTCCTTTCCCACGCATCGAATTCCCCAAAGCTGTTTATTAAATTCTACTTAAGCGTTGAATTCTCTTTGCCTGTACATCGCCATTTCATTGTTAATGAATGAAGAGAAACGAGGCCAACTCGTTAAGGAAACTTGTGCATCGAAGGACAAGCGGAGGCAAACGTGCTTGGTTTTTCTCCTGATTAAGGAGCGTACTGTGTCTGAAATTATTATGGGAATGGAATTTACGGCGTTTATTTACCGTCGTGTCGGAAGAAACCAGTAGTTCCAGCCATTAATCGCGGTTGGCAGTAACAAGGTTAATTAACGTCTTCGCTGCGCGAGCGGTTTAATCAAGGCGGATGTTGTAATCGGACAACGCGTGCGCTGCCGATCGAAGAACCCCGTTATAAATATTCGCGCTCATGTAAATTTTATTATTCTTGCGTGCAGCTATTGTTACAGGATTTGTTATCTGACCTAACAGAGCATCTCCTTTCAAGCACATAATAAAGAACTTGTACTTTTACTGATTCTTCAGCCTTTGGATAATGGACATTATTTAGGTTGTACAACAAAAGGCTCCGCGTAATGAAAAACATTTCAACATTTTTAAATACCGTACTACCAGATACTCTGGCTTTATCGAAGCTAATTTATTTAAAATTCTGAGTCTTTAATATAATTTTAAAATTCTAATTTATAATATTTCTCACATACCACTGACTACTGTGACAAGTTTTCATTAAAAAGGCTCTGTATTATGCTTGGATAGTCTCTTTCATTAAAGATGCAAGAGGCAGAAATTAAAAAAATTGTAATTTTCAAACCCTTCAATGAAAATACATTCGTCCTAAAAATTAAATGCAAATCATTCTCTTCGCCTTTTATACTTAAAATGCGTCGATGGTCGGATCAAATAATATAATTCATTCATAGGTAAGAAATATTTAATTATAAGTTCAACTTACCCAACGAACCAACCAAAAGTTTCTTCATTAATATGGAAATAATCGGGTGATAGGTAATTAAATCGTTTATCCTTTGACTTTGTTATGACTTCAATATTAACAGCGTACTCGTTCACCAGTTCATGTTACGTCGCTGTAATATGGTTTCCTGAAGATATATGGAGTGGTCAGCCATCCTTAATACAGGCTTCAACGTTTCTGAGATCGCGTTGAACCGCAGGAATTCGCGATAGGGGATGCTTGGTTTACCACGATCGTCCACGTGGATTCGCGGTTCACTCTCGTGGAATCTGACACGAAAGATCAAGGAAACACGAGCTGGCCAGACATTGGGCGAAGAAGAAACATGGGGCATGCCGGTTTATCGATCCTGCTCGATTCCTCTTAATGGAGCGAACGTAGTTTTAACTTTCTGCAAGCTCCGCTGCTGTAGTCCCAAGCGAGTGGCGGTGAAAACACTTTAACGAACTCACACCATTTCCTTTCTTTTCTTTTGGTTTGGTTTTTGAACTAATTAAAGTATTTACTATTAAAGGAGGTGGACACCAAGGTTCAACGAGTTATTCAACAGTTAATTAAAGGCATACCTAGAGCTTTTCTGAATTGATTTTCGTGGAAATGAATCCTTGGTTGCCAAAATTTTGTATATATCTAATCGAGCTCGTGTTCGAAAAATAAGTGAGCTGATTTACTCAGTTTATTGTAACTTGAATATAAAACTTTCATTATTTATTATTCAATATTGTAGGTATTTATTGGAGAAAAATTATTTTAATTATGTCGTATATTTAAGTTTTGCATTGTATCGTGTATCATACTTTGCTGGCAAGCCAACAGAGTATTTTAGCGATGAAATGCAGAGGTCCAAGGAATCCCGTGCATAATCGTCTTACGGTCCAGGCGCCAAGGTAAATATTTGAATTTCTGGAGCTGGATGGTCTTTTCGCGACAAGGTAGAAAAAGGGAAAGCAGCGAGGGGTGGTCAAGTTGAAATGGTTTAACAAAACAGAGCCATTTGTGAGACTAAAATTTACACTTGGTACTTGAACATGTTAACACGGTTATAAAACGAGTTTTTAAATTTAGAGATTAAAATCACAGAATTTTCTTTCATGACCTGCTGTGGATACAATATTCTGTCTGGACTCCTCTGCGCTTCAATTATCGATATAACTTTAAAATTATTCTGGCTTTCATAACAAAAAACATAAATTTTATTCTAACTAAAATAAATTTTCATTTTCCAACTGAATTCGATAAAGGACTAAAGTTTTCGACACATGCAGCTGCAGTCAATACCCATTTCAGTGCTTTCTATAAAAGGCAACTCGATCTGAACTATAAACGAGGTAAACTCATCAAAGCTTTGATCGATATTTCTCGCAAACGAGGAATCTTATAGGGATCAGATTAGCGATTAATTGGAAATAAATTACTTCTTTTACATGATCAACGAATTAATTAAGGTAAATACTACTTTACATTCATGTACTGTATAGGTGTCGAACTGTAATAAACTGAAGTAATTTCCATTTATCATATCTGTAATTGATTGAAATTGCATATCATCGATTACTCTGGTCAATCGAATTAGTCACCGTCACACTATCCGATATCGAACACCCCCAATCGATATCTCGCTTAATTATTGCTTGATGCTCCCCAAAGCTATCGTAAGTAAGGCCATGAATTTGTAGTCCCAATTTCAAGATATGTGAATGATTTTCAAACCTTGATACCATCTGTTCTAATCTTATGGTTACTGCACTGTTTTCTTGTCATTCTAATATATGCAGTTACTAAATAAATTTTAGTTGTGTCTAATATAATAATTACTTTTAATTACTTCCTCTTTCAAGACGTACATAGTAAGACAAAATAATCTTCAATAAAGATAATATAATTTTCATTCATATGCAAATCTCTTTTTTACCGTTTTAGAGCTAGCAAAATTTCAGTAACTTCAGAATTGTAGAATTTCAGAACTCATTTCATAATTGCAATATTTTAATCTTACGGAAACAGAAGAATACTGAAGACAACCATTTCATCCCGAATTCAACCGCAAACAGATGAAGGTGGCGCCCCTCCTCCCTCAAGACGCGTACATAACGTTTTCCCAACGGTTCATGCATACAGGATTTATTTCACTCGCTGACAGATAAAAACAGGAGTGAAAGAATTGTAGAGTGAGTGGAAAGTTCGGGACATTCCATGCAATGCGAGAATATAGCAGCGGAAGGTGTGCCCTAAGCCGCAGCGCGAGGATCTATTGCCCTGTGACGCTGGTAAAATTAAGCAGTCCAAGAAAAATAATCCAGGAAGCTTGCGGTGATCATATTTTCATGTCACACTTACTTAGAGGGGAGTAATAATTCTATGGGAAACTTTCAACGATGTTCTATGCTGTTGGCGCAGCAGACGGTTCCCAGGAAGTTCGAGCACGAAGTAATTTTAATAATTTACCCCAGGAAATGACCGTGCACTTCGCGTCAATCTTCCACGGAATTACTGACAATTTTTCACCTTTTCCCGCGCGTGCTCCCTGTGTCTCGAACTGTGTAACAATCGAAGTGTCCTGAAAACTTTGTAATCAAGTTCCATCACGCTTCGCAATGCAGTGTTCGAGGTGGACGTACACCCTCCCTATGGGCTTAAGAAACTTTATTAATCGCGTTTGATAAGGAGGAAATTAGATTGGATACTCTGTGGAGTTAGAGATTAGCGTGTCATTCCGACGATGCTAGAAATGGATTTGAATATTTCTGCACTTTAGTAGTTTATACTGAATATTGGGTTTCAATATTTATAGTTTGAGAGTGAGTTTGTAGAAGCAAATAGATTTCCATTATTTTAAGGTACTCAGAATTATATTTACTTATTGAGTATTGTTACTCGCTGTATTTATTTATTTATAATTTTGTCGATTTACATCAATTTTCAATCATTTATGACGATTATTATACAATATTAATTGCTTTACTTTATGGATAAGAGAATATTTAATATTATATTATATGTACCTATAGGGTAATTTTACTTGAAGTTCTAATAACAATTATTCTCATTTTTATCTTTCTATATTCTATGTATGTGAAATACAGTCATACACAATGATCAAGTAAAAAACACAAATATGTACAAAATAGTAGATGTTATAATAAACAAACCTTTAAATTAAAAATTCACGAAGATATTTAAGAAATTCAAACAAATAACACAATCTGAAGAAATAACTTCAATATTTAATACATAATCCAAACTCGTAGCAATCATTCAATATTGTCTCAGGTCTGTCATTCACAGCTGCAGTTGCTTAGGTACTCTTCGCAGATATCGACGAAAGGAAACACTGTCCCCCGATGTTAAAGGAGGCTTACGAAGAGATTAATCTCGAGCAAGATGTCAAGCTTTTGTTCGCGAAGTAATACGAAGGGGTTATACGTGGCACGGTAAAGGAAATTATTCATGTAAGCTTAGCAACGACCAAGTCTGAAACAATTCCGGAAACAGAGTCGTGGTAAATCTTCGGGACTGAAATTCATATGCGGAAGTTGAAGCCTAAGGTAGCTGCGATACGAGCGCGCTGCTCGCGCTATACGTCCCGGTTGCGCTTTTTAATTTAATCTTCATGCACCTGGGATCTAATAAAGAAGATTCCACTCTTAAAAATTGTCCTCATGTTGGGAATTATCGTGAATAAAATATTGTAAGCTGCCTTGGAGAGGCTCTGATATTTCCCCACTTATTTAATGGTGCAACATATGCGCTTCAGGATGATAAATATTCGCTTTTCAATATTTAAAGAAGATTTTTTTATTTTTATTGAAGATAGTGTTAAAAAAAGAAATTCGGTCTTTATTACCAAAAGTAGTGTCGAATAAATATAATACAATTTTTACGTTTAAATATCAGATGTGTAAATTAATGTTTCCTTTTCCTAAAAATTTAAATTTCATTTACTGATATAGGAAATGTTGTGCAAAAGAGGGGAACATTGGGTCTATGGAAGAATTTCTATCATTTATAGAATCTATATTAAACGTAATATATGTCTACCCATTGGCTGACCTATACTACTTACAATATGTGTTTCCAGATTGCAGGTTATACTACTTGCAATATGTCTGATCATTACCCAGGTTATACTACTTGCTATATGCCCAGATATAGTGCAGGCTATACTGATTACAATATGTTTGTATATAACCTAGGTTATACTACTTGAAATAATTTTGACCATAGCCTAGGTTATACTACTTACAGTATACCTGATGTTATCATGAGTGTTATCAATTCACAAGCAATAGAAACTTTTGACTTAATCTATCTCAATTAAAAATAGTTACAGTTACAATTAAACGCGTGAACCAGAGCATGTCTTGGTAGAAGTATTAAATGGAGTTTTTGCATCGTTGTCGAGTTCCTCGTTAAAAGATCATGCGCTGTCTAGCGTCCGCGAAATGTCGAGTATTTTGCGCGAAATTATGACGAATTCCATTCACAGCGAGTAATTCAATAAAGTATGCATTTCCCACTAAACGGCGCTACTACACGTAAATGAACGCGAGGAAGTAGCAACCGCTTTTAAGTGCAGAACTCCACGGTTCCTTTAGCACAATGAAAATTCCACGTGTCCGCTCGTCGTGCTTGGAATATCAACGACAACCCTTCGACATGAATCGACCGCAGGGTGTGTATTCTAAATATGAAGGCGCCTCGCCTCCGTTCTGCCATTTTATTCCCTTCCCTGTAATCGGTGAATTCACGAAGGGAATTAGAAAATATTCGAGTAGTTTCGAGGGACACCTGTACGCGACACAAAACGTTCCTATGCGTTACAACTTTTTATGAATTCAGATTTCAATGGGAAATTTCAGTTCCCTGTAATTGTGAGAATTCCTTTCTCCTGTGAAAGTTTTTGCGGAAACCAAAACCCTTTCATGGAATGTATAGCTGAAGCAAATAAAATCGGGAACACATTTGCATAGTGAACTGCCGAGTATTATGTTCGTCGTTGAAAAGTCCACTGTACTCCGATCGATTTCAGATCGACAATTTTGCAGTGTATCTGCAAACAAATATTATTATTGAGCTAAATATTTGCGCTATTAGTGTTTAAATGACATTAAAGGCTAAGCTATATGACAGTTGCTTAAAATAGTATAACTAATGACTGTATTTCTGCACTTAAAACTTTCAAGAAAATAATAGAGTTATGTAAGCTATAATTTTTGCTTCGTGTGTCAGTTTAAACCTTCTCCGCTAACTTCTTAGTAATTCTAACTCCAGTGAACTTATATGGCAGAGATAACGGTAATAACACTAAAATGCTAACGTTACCCTAGCAATTAACTGCCTTGAAACTGATACCCTCGCATCCCCTATTACTCAAATTGGGATAGTCCTAATACAGTTGCTATCAGATTCTAACCAGTCACAATTAAAGTTACATTTTGAGACAGAAAGTCGTAAGCTATTTGCAAGGAAATGGTCGTTACAGATAATTGAAAATACAGTACTTTGTTATTCTACTTAAAAAAATACTACTAGTTAAGTAGAATTAATTAAAAATTTAAACCTTCACACAAATAAAGAAGGCATATAGGTAACATCTAAAATTATTTAAATCAAAGTATCTGCATTTTATCATATTTCCATTGCTAGTTATATTTCTAAAAGTATCCACGCTAAGACTGTGAATATATATCTGTAGCTGAGATAGAATTATTCTCACCATAAATATAACGTTCAATTCTTCACAAGTCGATCGATCTCATGAAAATATTCCAGACAAAAATACCGTAGTGTCGTAATTCTCAAAGGGGAATCGTACTTCCGTGAAAATTGTATTTCAGGTTAACAACGTAAAATAAGAACAGCGACGACACGACTTCGACAAATTTTGCAGCGCGCAAAACGATATCGACGATTCCGCGAAATCATGCGAGACGATAGAGACGAACTCCCTAGTGGTCGATTTACATTTGCATAGCTTTCTCCTGCATTGCATTCCAATACATATTTAAAGAAGCACCTATAGCTCAACGCTAAAAAATTGGCTGAATCGATACGCCACAGCTCTCCTTCAATATTTATCTTGAAAGACATTATTCAGGGAATTTATTTCTCCGGCTTTGCCTTTAAAATAATGTTCTATCTTGCCGTTTCTCTTCCTGTTTGCCCATAATTCTGTACACGACGCTTGCTTTACTTCATTAATTACTTCACTTTAGTATCTTTACATCTGAGGTCTGTAGAAAGCTACATTCATACGTAGGTAATGTTATCGCATAATACATTCCAAGTGGTACACGTTCATAACTGGAATGTATTATTCATGTAATTTATAATTTACCAAATTGCTTACACTTTAGCTGTATTCGTGGAACGATGTACACCATAATGACATTCATTCATGAATTTATGCAGAAAATTATTATTGGCCGCAATTTATTGAATCAGGTTGTGTCTAATGACTTTACCCAATTACAATTTTTTATTGCACCATTCAACTTATAAGCTACTTGAATTTCCATAGTAATTTTGCGATGCTCTTTTGGACCAGTGTACAAATGACAATTCCTATTATAAATTATGAACTACGAAGAGATCATTCAAATATAATAATACGTTATTAATAAAATATGGGTTATGAATCATATACTGTCCTGCATATATGTATATTTATCAGATTCTGAATTTTTAATAGCCAAATTGGAGTATTTCTTCGACATTTAAAAACATTTATTTTGTTTAAAGTTTAAATTACAATAGTTTCCAAATTCGAATAAAATAACTACAGTCAGGTCAATGAGACGAATTGCCAGATGAATACGAATCTATAGGCTTGACAATTTAGTGCAATTTAGTGAAAGTTTAGTCCTCTCTCGCTGACCCGAGTATAGGCATACAAGATGAAAAGAAAAACAAGAAGAGATATAGCACACTCATTATTTCTTCCAGAAAAACTGTTTTCCACAGCTTTTGAGCTTCCCTCTGAACTTCCAGAGCTCAGCCAGCGCCAGGCGTCTTAGCGAACCGTTTCACAATTTCCATCGACGCCTATCCACGAGAAGCCTCTGACGATTACACCTTTCGTTACAGGAGCGTCGTCACGCGATGGAGGATCGTCAGAGCGTGAGAAGTTGCCGCTCGGACGCGGGAGCGTCACCGCGACGCAACTGAGCTTTCGGTCCTCCTGAATGGAAGCTCGCGTTTCGAAGCGGCGGGTAACTGCGAGGCAAGCGGAGCAAAAACGCGCGAGAGGAGCCTGGGGCATCTAACGAGCGTCCCAGAGGCGGCGTTCCACCGAAAGGGGCGAAAGAAAATGAAGTATCCGTGGATTCTGTACACGCTGGTGTCGGTTCTGGTAATGGTGGGCAGCCTCCAAACAGGCGGCGTGACCAGGGCCAGCAGTGGCATTCAGATCGGCACCAGCGACAGGGGGTCGCAGCACAAGGGGAAGGGGTCGCAGGCACGAGTGCCGGGGGTGAAGCTCGGGGAGGGCAGATTTCCGAATTCGACGAGGCAGAGACCGTTCACGACGACTACCATGACACCTCTACCTTTGCCAGAGGTTAACAGCAACAGCAGTAATAAGTACAATATCACTTACTTGAACGTGAGTACATACGAGTTTTCACTGTTTTTTATTTTCTAAGGTAGTTAACTTGGTAGTCGATCACTTAGATCTGAAGTCGATTCTTTTAATGATAAAATGTGTCTAAGCTGAGGAAAAAGGTGAATAAAAAATATTTACTGACAAAGAAGAACTTAGTAGCTATATTTGAGGTAAACGATCTGTTCAATGAATAATGGTTTTAATGTATTTCTTTATTTATTCTCTTGTTAAAAAGAATTATATGATATAGAGAGATGTCCAAATTTGTTGTATGATCAACTTAAGAAAGTTCAAGTAACGCTAATTAATTATTTATTGAAGTGATCGAATACTGAGCTAACTACCGAGTTCTGTTTGGTTTTCTATATTATGGGTATAGATTTTATGCTTTGATTTCATTTGTGCCTTGGTATAGAGACTATGTAGGAGCTGAAATGTAGAAGTGAATTATTATAGTTACACTATTTGGATCTGTATTCGAAATTTTTTGCAAATAGTATTTACGTAATCTACACATAGTTTTACACATTCGAAGTGTGAACAATTGTACGTTTGAGTTTTTTAAACCAGAGATCGCTCCCATTAAAGAAATACGAAAAGAGTCTGCCAATGTCTCAAATAACTATGACTCGAAGTGAAAATTGTTTATAAACTAGCATTTGTTTATTTAGACATTTAGAATATTTCGTTAATGCGTATGGATAGGCGAACGGACTGTGAAACAGTGTAGAATTTCCTTCTACTGAAATTAGAGGATCACAGGTGTGCGGCAGTCTAAATAGCGACTGGAATATCTGAGAAATTGGTACTTAGAATACTTCATTAAGTTGTCGAGTCGGACACAAGGATTGTCAAATAGTTTAGAAATTCCTTGTCATAGAGACCCAGACAGTTAACGTAGTTGGAATTATTCCGAAGAAATATTTAGGGAGATGCTACCACAAATTGGCTACTAAAGTAATTTATTACACTCGACATTTTACACAACACTAATTTTGAGTTTGCTTCAGTTATCTAACATTTAATGCTTTTCGCTAATGCAAAAATTCCTAATGCTCAACAAATTCATCAGTGACTGCACATGCATTATCTTCACTTTATTTTTTCTATAAATTTCCTCAGTAAATTTCAGAAACAGTATTCAAATTATAAAACTAAATCCACATAAAAATACTTGTGTTACTTCAGCCTTAAAAAAATGTCTTTCTCGAATGCTTCACATTGCTTTAATCAGAGAGGATACCTTATCCAGAAATATCAGGTAACAATATCACAGTCTTCGACAGGTAAAAGCAGAATCTACTTCCTGGTACATTTCTACCATCTCTCCAAACGACCTCAGTCTCTTTTCGAAGAAGGGGCGATAAAAAATTCAACGATCCCAGATGCTAGGAAATGAGCTTGCGAAGATCTTGGAATATGGCTTTTCACTGTCCGAGGAAAGTCCGACATCTTCCATAAATAATGAGTCCTTTTACGATAGCACCTAACACGATTTCCCTCGAACCATATAATGAAATTATTTCACTCAGACTGCCGTAGGTAATCGTTCGCGAGTTCCCACTAATTACGTAGGCGCCTCTGTCTGGCCTGGCCGTACATTTTTTAAATCCACTTTTCTACGCCTGTCAGTTGAAATATTATCCTTGCAGTAATTACGAACTTCTTCCACGTGAGATAACGTACTAGGGTAATCGCTTTAAACGCGACTCGGGGGTAGCCTGTCCAACTCTCTGGAAGTAATTATCACTTTTCTCGTCAGGGTCACCATTATTCTCCATTTTGCTACAGCGAGCTACGCTTTTTCGATCAGATTTTCCAATGAAATTTAATCATCTTAATGTAGGTACGCCGTACAGTTTGATGGGCAGACAATGAACGTCGTGTTGCTGTTATATCCAGATTAGTTCCCCTTTTATTCCGTGACAGACGGTGAGCCTAGTGGCATAGTTATTTCGAGAGAGCTGTGGAACTGTTTCTACTAGAAAAGTCAATCTCTTGAGATGGATTAAGAAGGACTGAAGAGTGATGAAAAGTAGATAGAAGGTAAGAGAAAATGAAACGTCGTAGAATAAGACACTGCAGTGATTCAGGATTTATTTGTGAAGGATTATTAAAAACGTAAGAATGAAATAAAGTGCACATTATAATATTTAAGGAAAAAACCAAATATTCTATTAATAACTCATCAACGAAATAACAGACAAAAATTCTATTCGCATATCCTGCAATAATATGTAGAAATATAAATGAAAGATATATGATCAATGGGTAAATGAAAGCCACAACTCAGAAGGGCCGGAAAAATAAAGAAATCCAAGTAGAGTCTCTACTGAATAGGATGCCAGAATAAAAGCACGAAATATGTATCAAAGTCAGTAAAAGCATTCAGCGGCAGGAAGAAACCAAAAAATAAGTAAAAGCCAAAGATAAAAGTCTGAAATGCGAGAAAGCCCCTCGAGAAATAATCAAAACTAAAACAAGAAAAAACAAGGAAACTGCGATGAAGAATACAAGTGAAGATACGTGGGCACAGAAAAGCTAGAAGTTTGCAGCCGAAGTAGTGGAGAGTGTAGAACAATAGGTAGCGAAAAAGAGTGTGCAATTTTTAAAGCATTAAGTTAAACACTTTAAAAACGGTAGCAATTACAGCGGTACCTTCTAAGAGGGAACCAGCTCGTGGTTTCTAATTGTAAGACCAGAATGATTTACGTTCCTAATTAACGATATATCCCGGCTAGTGGAGAATGAAAGAAGGAAACGCTTCCTCGCAAGTAACCAAGAACTTTCGTGAACTTCACTTTAATTATGGCTGCGTTGTAGCTTCCGCGGCCGTGCCATTTGACGATTTCTCGCGTAGACAGCCAGCAAAGGTGGGATTCAATCGAGGAAAGTTTGTAACAGTGGTAGGCGCAGAAATGTAATCTGCTGTCCGTTCTCTGCCTACCTTCCATTCATTCGCCTCGATCGATTCGTGCAACAGGTGCTTGCTGTTCCATTCTTCTGGTAATAAAGTGAACACTCGTGATGCACTTTTTGGTGCTTTTGAATACGTAATAGCTTATCAATTGGCCTGTTTATGCGAACCACCAAAGCGTAGCTTTTATTGACGGTATTGTGGATATTGTTGAAAGGTTGCTAGTTACAACTTCGGAAATTTGTAATAGAATGACACTGTAAAGTATCTAGAGAGTTAATGTAATACCAAAGCTTATATTCTTATTACCTGTTTCACATTTTTGGTGAGTGTTCTCCACGATTATTAGATTAATAATTTTTTTTCAAAGGTACAAGGGTACAAAAGTTTCTTCAGTGATTTAGATAATTACAATTCTTTTCTTAGTATAATTTAAATATATCTATAAGAGAGAAATCGTTGTTATGACATCATGTACATCTTCCAACACCTCAGTTTCCCTTACAGTAAATTTCGTGGAAAGACCGTGTTAATCCGTTTTAGAATCTTCATTAATTGACTTGTCTGTGTTACAGGTTGGCGTGATGGTGCCACACACATCCTTTGGCGTGAGAGAATACTCAAAAGCAGTCTTCTCCTCCATCAACATGCTTCAGAAGAGCACAAGGGGTCCAAAGTTGAGGCTTTTCGAGCGATATGATATTCACGTGAAACTTGCAATGAAGGAGCTGACGCCTAGTCCTGCTGGTGAGTCACACTTTCCCCTGCTTAATCGATTCATTTAACAGAGCATAATAATTCGCGCGTTCGATAACAGAGATCTTATTCGAAAATCATTTTTAACAAGATTGACTAAAAAATTCATTTTTTACGAAAATTACTTTTCAATTCAATTTCAAATACTTTTCAATTCAGCATACAAAGCGCTACATGTACATAAAATGTAAGAAAACATAACACATCATATTTAATACTATTTAAGGGTTAATATTAAATCTGTCAGCGACTCTGAACAAAATTGGTCAATAAATAGACCAAAACGATGTGAGGAATGTGCAAAGCAATTTTCGGAATAGTTGACGGCAATTTTGTTCAGTTATTAAATGTGTCAATCAAATTTGTGCTCAGTTACACGTAACTGGTTCGCAGTAACCAATCAAAACCAAAATTCCACAAGTAATTTCTTCTTGCATCAAGTTTGGAAATAACATTTTCACAAAAAACCTCGCTTGCTTCGTAATTAGCCAGTGTTAGGACGTTCTTGAGACGATGAGAAAAGTTCGCGTAATAAAATTGCACCTTTTGGCAATTTAACGGCTCGTTAGCGCGCGACGTGGTCATCATCGCGTCGTAATTAGACCCTTCCCTTTAAAATTCGAACGGTCCCGTCTTCTTCGGCCGTCTTATTGTTTCTTCGTTAAGTAGTTGACAGACTAACGAGCGTGGAACAAACCGACGACTAATTAAGAATTCTCCAGCTTCGGTAATACTATCCATTGAATTGGATTGTGATGAATAGACCATAACGACAAACAAAAAAGGTATTTCGTCGAGCGTTCTTCGAATATTGTTTTACCGATCCTCTTTGTTTCTTCCACTTCAACTATACAATTTTAATTATCATTTTAAATTGGACGACCACTGTTCTTGTAACTGAATCTCTGTCGCTGATGCTGGAAAAATAGTATTTAGTATAAACAATCAAATTATATTGGCACTAAAAAAAGTCTTATACTATTTTCTCAATGTTTCTATGACATGAAAATTCTGTAGAGTAAACTGTAAATAATGAACTCGTGATTAAATAACTGAATGATTAAAACTTTAGATTGGTTTCTAAGGTATGAACTCCGTGGTACATTTCAATCAAAAGAAAACTTATCAGAAGCTTCAAACCTATCAAGTAAATTCTCACATTTCAATTGAGAGATATTAAAGTTTTCTAACGAATGAACGATTGAAAATCCAGAAATGAAATACGTGACAGTTCCATCGCATGGCTCACATAGATCACAGCGATGTCAGGCATCCAACTGACGTCATTCGGGGATGAGAAAGATGATAACGCGAGTGTTCCATTGGGAAGCGTGCGCGACTTGTTTACGAGGCAGCCGCAAAGGCCACCACTTTTCTGCTTAAGCTCCCAGAACACCTGTGGACCATTTCTTTCCAACCAAAAGCCCCTTGCCTGGCGTGAAATGAAACCAAGACGATAAAAAGTGTCCCATCTCAATTGGCAGTTCTCTTAATTAGGGTCAAACGAAGAAAATGAAAGTCAAAGAGCCGTGAAAATTCAATCTTTTAATCTCCTTAAGAGTTAGCAATTTTTAGCTAACTTTTTCTGAACTCATCGCCCACGAATCCCTTCTCGTTCAAGATTATAGGCGAGATATACAAAGACCATCAATCTCATCCTGGTCTTTAGTAAGCGTGCGAATGTCAGGCTAAGAAGGGGGAAAAGTCCTATAGATCGGGTCGAGGCTATTTCGCGGGACATTGACAGCTTTTATAGAGGTGGTTGGTGACCTCTATCGCATACATGCCTGAAGCTATTCGTGGTCAGTGGAAAGTGGGATACTGAAGCGGTTTATGGCTTTTTTCTCAATACAAATCAGCGATGAAATCGCTTTTATATTCCTTGTCATAGTCGGAAATCAGAATTGGGTATTCTACGTTTTCTTTTCAGCATAATTTGAAAACTGACGTAGAGAAAAGTTTTTAGAAAGCTTTTATATGCTTTGTAGGTATTTATTTCAATATTTTCTACTTGTAAATAAAATGTGAGATGAGAGGAGTTTAGACTTAATGTTCGCTTATTTCTTTTACATTTTAATTATTTCTTCTCAAAGAGAGTTTTACATTTAATGAAATACTAATAGAAATACACTGATTAAAATCCTTTTGATCGAAGTATAATGTGGGATTTTACAAACGAATGTATTCAGGAATTTCTTCCATTCCTCTCCCTCTCCAGCAGATTTACTCTTCAAAGACCTCGTCTCTATAAGAAGCTTCCAAACCCAGCTAAGTATCGACTGATTTATGAAATCTCGCTACGTGTATGCTTCCCCTATTCCGATCCTAAGGAAAACTGAACCGAGATAAGCTTCATCTGCACCCTGACATGGGATTTGGGGGATGAAATAGGATCTCGTGAATGAAAGGTCAATATACGATTCCTCTTATATTGGAGACACGGGATTTTCCATGCTTTTTTCATACAAAAAAAAGAAAAAAAGAACGAAAGTAATCTTCCTCCTCTTATCCCGAATTTGGTGAAGTTCTGAATTCGTTACTGATACAGTTCATCACAGTTCACTCATCTCCTATCATCATTCATCTTTCTTCCTTTCATATTTCCAATGCCTGTCTTACTTATTTGCTTCTCTATGAATTTTCGTGTGGTTAATGGTAACATTTAAATGATTCAGCGAGTAACTAAATAATGTAAAAAAGTATTATGCAGGATTTATGAAAAAAGGCAAACAATACAGAAATCTGAAAGAAAATTCTGAGTTTCAAAATTTCGGTTCAAAATGTATATATTTGTATAGTTGCTTCAATAAATTCTGCATTTTATTTTCACCATAATACTTCGCAAAAACAATCAAAAACTTTATCATAGAGTATATTCAGTCATTAATTAATTCGAGTAATTTATTTTAATACGTTCAGTGGATAGTTACGTCTCGGAGTAGTATGTCAAATATGAACATCGTCAGCAATTATGTAAATTCCCACTAACGAAGCTACCCTTGTAAACGTGGCCCATCCTCTGGCGTAGGGACGGCTAGATAATTTTCAGTTCATATAAAAGGCGCCTCCGTAAATTTGCTAGCTGAGAAGAGTCGATAGTTGAACCGCGATAACAGCTTATCAGGGTCCTGCAACGAGTACAGTTCATTGCTTACCCTTCACTAACTCTCCTCTACTTCGTAGCATACGTGATTACGATGGAAGATGAAGAGAAAAAACGCAAACGTATTCATGGAATTTCTGTGAACGAAACGTCGAAACAAACGATATAAAGCTACATTTTTTATCCCGAGGTCAGAAAACTAGTTAACTCTGGAGAAAGATTTAATTTATTCCGTCACTTGAAAATAATGCAATAGATAAAATTTCCCATCACGGTCCAAGGAATTTATTTTCTACCTCAGGTTTTTATAAATGCAACGCTAGGGAGTCGTCAAAACAATAAATAGCACAGACGAAAGAAATATTACATAACGGCACTAGTTTTTAATTTCTTCTGCGTTTATTCGTTAGAAGTTATTAGTGAATTAACGAAGAATAATACAGCCTCGTTATTCTTCGTTACATAATGATTATTTGATAACGTTCCTCGCGTATACCAGCAGCAAATAATACTCTCGTTTCCTCTAATATTATTTTACTCCTTGGCGAATCCATGCATTTCATTATGCGCACCAGAATACGCGCATCGTCCTGAATCATATTTACGAATTTATGGTTTTGCAAATATCGTAAATCATAATTGCATCAGAGCGAATTAAACGTGAAACATTTCACTCTGCGTGGCTCTTGCTATTTTCAATAAAAATATTATCGGCGGCGCTTGGTGGAATATTTGCGCAGGTTACAAAGAGACGTAATTCGATTAAGATACACTTAACGTGGGTAACACTTTAAGTAAGGAACGAAAGGGTTGTAGTTAGCCTACGCAAATCATATTAACTTGGACGACAGCCAGGCGCCATTGCAACAACGACGCGCATATTCGATTTACATGTATGGGGTGTTACGAAAAAATAAGGTTTGCTAGCTCGAAAGTACGTACTGTTGCGCTAGGGCGAGTAAAAATTTTTAAAAGCTATCTCCTGTTTCGATAATGCTAGAATCTCGTGCTGCAACTCCATCAAAAGTTTATGGAGCAAAGAAAGGTCATAAGATCGGTACACGACACTTAGAAGAGTCGAAGTTAGATTGAGCAGGTCGGTGGAGAAAGAAGAGGGATGTGTTTGCACTGGGTATTAATAAAATGCTATGTTTAATACTTATTCATTCCATTTTTGCTTCCTTCTGAAATTACACTCTTGCAATATTACGTGGAATAATTTTTTATTACACATAGAATTTTATACTGTTCTCTGTGTAATAAAAAATTTCAATGCTGTACGATTTAATCCTAGTATTGAAAGTGAATGAACATTATTTATAAAAGCTTCCTTTTCTATGTGCTTAACACACGAACTGCATTCACGAATGCTCATCAACCTGAAATCTTTTTCAAAGTGAATTATATATTTACATACGTAAAATAGTTTTCTTATATCTCAATTTTTCATAAAGCACACAGGATAAATTTTTCATAAAGCACCACAATTTACGTCAAATTCTTTCTCAAGCACCCTCATCTCCATATTTGCGAAAGATGCACCGTTCATTCCTTTCAAATGAAGAAAATGATATGCGTCTTCTCCTAAGCCAGAAATTCACTTTTCTGACTCGGAATTTTTGCACCCTTTCGATATTTATCTCGTACATTAACCCCACATTTTTTCCAGCCCTCCTTTTTCAACACCCTGTATATACGTACACACTTTGCTGGTAAAGTGGCAGTGCTGATATCCTGCAGCTCGAACGATGCATCTTACTCGCGTCGCCATTGCGTCGTCTTTCGGTCCATTAAGTTGCGGTGCTTTATGAAAATCGCAGGCGTCAGTCCCTGGGGGATTAATACCTCTAGCAAGAAGTAAAGTAGAAAAACTATCATAGACATTTTTTTGATGTGTTAATTCGTAGCAGATAGAACTTTCTAATTCGTTGCCACTGTCTTTTTATTCATAGTCTAAGAAATTAATATTTTTGGAGTAAAAAATATATTTGTACCTGAGAACCAGAGTACCCTAAGTCCACTTCCATCAAAATTCATTTTTTCATGGGAACTTACTGCTTTCTCTTCATTTTATTAGAATAAAAAGAATTTTATTAAGTTCCGCTATAAATGAAGGAAATTTAATACTATAAACTACTTCAAATATTATGTAAAGCATTGGATAATTGCATTTCTTTTTCAGCTCTCCTGAGAAATAGTAAAAAACGACTTGGCTCACGTTAGTTTTTACGTACAGATATTAAAATTAAAGTGAACATCTTCAAATGAAAACTCTTTGATATAATAATTCTGCTTCGCAGATTATGTTACTCCAGAGGGAATTCATATTATATAAAACTTAATAAGAACTTTTATTATCGTCGATTATATGGTCGACGGAGTTTAGATCATTAGTGATAATATTAACTTGGGATTAGTTATTAGGTCGTGACCAGTTATTGCGCGAAGTTATTACGGGTATGTTAACGAGATTTCGGCACGATCCTTTCCAAGAAGGGGATTATTTAAATTCTAATGTATGCAAATGAAATTCAAGTCTGAATCATTCTTTCGTACTGTCACTAATCACTTGCATTATTCAAATGCTCGCTGGGCTTTTTGCTGCCACGCTTGTTAGATCAGCGACGCTCCGACGAATTTTCTTTATCTTGTAATTTGTCGCGCTGCACCTGACGGAATTCACGGTTTTCAAAATTGCTTGCAAACAATGCCCGAGGATTTCCTCTTCCTCGTGTTGCAAAAATTTAACTTGTAAATATAAATGATTTGAAACATTTTGGTTTAATAATTTCATTCTCCGACTGTGGAACAATGCTTATTATTACTCGAGTACATTATTTATTCAACGTAATTTATTTTATTCGAAATTTTTGTTCGAAAGCTAATCGATGTAGGATTTATTCAAAATGTACAAACCAAGTTGCAATGGGAATGATGTAGAGTAATTTATGATAAATATCCTGTTCATTAAAATTTGTTGGAAATTGTGCTCATGAATTCTTAATCAGCGAATTGAATAAAATCTGGGGGATGCAGGTCAACGGTGAACAGAAAAGCTGAAAATGCGTTTGGTTTTACTGAAAATCTTCATTGTTTATGTATATTGTACGAGATATGAAAATGAATTTAAGGAGGGTTTATCAGAGCTGTTGAAATTCCAGATTACAGTCCAGATTATGACTTTTAACACGATCCCGAATACGAGTTTACATAATTTTATTTATATTTATTTAAAATCCGTGCTTTAATCAATTTTAAAAATATTTTAAGTCTGTAATATTTAATACGCAGTAGAGACCAGTTTTTAAAGTGTATTGTTACAAATTATATCCCAAAGGCTTCAGTTCTAAGGGAACATTAGAACGTATGCATATTATGCAGGGGCGGAGTTAGCATAATAATTAGGAAGGGGATGCAACACTGTTTCGATAACTTGAATTTCGCATAATTTGAATTTCTCGTGATCCTTGTTGGAGGAAACTGGATATTCAGAAACTTAAGGGGAATAACTGTAACAAAGGTACTGCTAATAATTATACATACGAATAACAAAGATTTATTACAATGAAACAAGTTTCAAATATGAAATAATACACTATTAGTATTAGAAATATGTTCGTTGATCTTTTTCCTTCATTTTTTTTATTTACATATAAAAAATCTCATCAATTTTTATGTTCTTCTGCCACCCTTCTAGCAAATTTTGCATTTTATAATAAAAACGGACATCTACTTGAGAGTGATAAAGTCTGAGGAAAACACTAAAACCTTTTCATACCTCTAATAATATTTTATAATATCAATGAATACATTAATTATGAATATTTAAAGAAAGTACCACTGCCACGTCAGTAACAATAAGAACATCTATGTATTAATTAACGATCCAAACTTCTGAAATTACTAAAAGATCCAATCTCACAAGCCCTAGCTCGCCAGCTCACATTAATTTGACTTAAACTTGCTTCAAACCCGCTTAACTCGGATTATCTGGGAAAGTTCGCAGCTAATGCAAGAAGGTCAAAGGATTGAAATTCGATGGTCATATCTGAAATAACTCCTCATGTCCGATTGTTAATCGAGGGAAACGAGGAAACAGGGACGACATATTGTCCGTATCCTCTATAAAACAGGAAATAGCTTAGCCGCAGAGCAAATTGAACGTCGCGGTTAAACGCGTAGCCCGCAACAACTGACGCGCGCAAAGTGAATCGAGGGCGAACGATTTGAATTCGATGCACGAAGGTAATTCCCGAAGGGTGGCGACAAATTTCGTTCGACGATCAATCAAGAACAGGTATCATGGCGAAGAAAGAAAGAAATTCTTTCTCGAGCAGATATGCTTATGACACCGTTTCCACCGATTTCGACTCGACCTGTCTGCTTCAGCCTTGGGGGATGTAATTTGGCGTGCGCGCGGCGTAAAAATAGTCGACCTGCTCGACTGGGAGTTTGCTAAGAATAATGTGGTCACCCTAATTTCTATTCTCGCCCTTTCGGGTGAGCAAATCGAAAGTTGATCGATTAATATCATTCGTTCGGGTACCTTCTCGAATCCATGCTCTCGATATTTTTTATGGTTCTGACAGCCATGTGGGAGGGAAATCGTTGGCACGTTATGAATCGCTGATTAGATTGAAGAGGTCTACGAGGATTTCCAGTCGTGGTAGTTCGGTAAGTGTATTGTTCTTTCTTTGGATTTTTGTTATGATGTACGTTATGATCGTATAGCGTCTGTTGAGATATTGTCAATTTGAAAGGTAGCTGCGTCCATCTTTGTGATGGATGAGCATCGAGGATGGTACACACCAGTATATTGGTACTATTTTTAGGATATGAGAAATGTGGCATGAGACTCTTGCTGGATATAACTATTTCTCACAAGTACATTTTTTTGTAATGAATTCTTTCTTTTGGGTTAAAGCTTCTGAATAGTTGGTAAATTGTTACTTATTGCTAGCTTTATGACTCTGCGAGTAATTTTCTTGAGTACTATTTGTAATGAATACTTTATTCCTGACAATTTGATAGCTTGTTTTATAGGCATGAATTATTTGTAACAGTGTAGCCTTAAAATATTGCAAGACAAGGGCTTAAGCATAAAATTGAAATTCTTACTTAGACTAGTATAATGTGAACGAAGTTTCAGATACATGTAATTCATTTTTGTCTTAGTTTCATGTTCAAGTAAAAATTATATCGAAAATCTCTCAAAAGAATTAAAAGGGTATTGATATTTTAACCATGTGAGTATTCAATTATAAAATTTGTTACATTGCCTCCAAAAGAATCACGAAGACAATATTTTTTTACATGTAAAACATTTTATATTTTCAAAATTATTTCATAGTTTTTTCGATACCTTGTAATTTTCTTCTCACTAGATAGCTGCAAACATCTTGTAGGAGTGTGTGCTCTCATTTTAAAGTGACGTTATCTACCATCGCAGCAAGCAGACAGTTTTGCGCCATTGTGTACACAGTTACCACCCTTTCTGTCCTCTTACCAGGAGGGGTAAGAAGGTTTATTCAGAGCTATCGACCCCTTCCTCATTAACTAAACGATTCATTCAATTGCTTCCGCTGATCAAATAATGAAACACTACGACCACTTCAACGTGTCATTGCATTTTGTTGATTATTTAAAATCTGGTTAAACAGACAGCTTCGAGGATAAGGGTAGTTACCCCGCGCGCTGCAGTTCTTGCAAGCTGCCGCCACCTAGCGAAAACTCCTCGAACATTTTTAAACGGACTCGCGAAGCTGCACGAGTTTAAAGAATACTCTTAGGGGTAGTTTACCCTTTTACCTAGACGGAACAAACTGAATCATCTTCTGAAGGAAATGTTTATCAAATGTTGCTTACTATTTTAGAAGAATAGTGAAAGCGAAATATTTTTACACATTTCTAGAAATAATTTATATTAGTGTACATTTTATATTCTTTGATATTTAATCTTAATTGAATTTTTTGTTTGGATAGTGCTTTATACTTTTCAGAAAACAGTTGCCAATAGATGACTATCTTTTTTGAAGATTGCTAAATATTCTCCTTCATTTACGAAATTTCACCATTTTGTGTAACATTTCAATAATTTCACCTTAATGTGAAATACTACTAAAAGAGTTACCAACAGAATATGGAAATATTTCTTTTATAAAAATGTAATATTCATGCCTGCAGCGACTTTCTCCTCCTCGAGTTTTACATTTCACACAAAAATAAAGACAGAGTAGACGTATCAAAGTATTCTCCAAGTGCGTGTTAGGATAAAAATGTTCCTCAAAAAGATTCGAGGAAGGAGCTGGCGCTCTTTTCGCATGGCTTAAGAAGCAAGTGAGATACTCTGTTCAGACGATTCTCTGACGAGCAGCTTAGCTCCAGGGGAACTTTGATCTCGATGAAACGTTGTAAGAAGCCCTGGATACAAAGCAGAATGCAGAAAAGCTCGTATTTTTTAACTTTATCGTTCGCTGTGTACCTTCCTGTGGCTAAGGGGAATGAAAAGTTTAGCTGATGGCTGGGCGTTTCTGCATAGAACTTGCTACTTAAGGCCCCATCGTCGTCGTTTCCTATAAACCTGAAGCACTGCTAGCGAATATTCTCCATCTAGAGCGAAGCGTGCATCGTGCCTCGAAAGAAAACGGCGTCAGGGTTGCTAGTTTCATTCAACCCTCACCATCGGCCTTTCCTTTGAACGAACGTGACATAATTAGAGGGGCACTTTGGTGACGTCGTTACCTCCTCGATGGCCAATTAATCGTCGAACTGACACAATATTTCGGTGCCTTTTTCTGCTTTTTTCCTTTCCACGAGATTACTTTGAGTAGCGCCTTAAGCAGTCTAAAATAAATTGCTCGGTAATTTTTAAATACCCTCGAAATTATTTGCCCTACCCTATTTCGTACCGCAGTACAGAAGAAATTCGAAGGGGGAGAATTTTTTTGTACTGAGATCTCCGTTTGGAGTCTCCAACTTTCTTGGGAGGGCGAAAGAATGAATAACAAGGAATGCAAAACGAAAGACCAACCTTGTCTGCGCTTAGGCATTGGAGACACCGCGAAATTTCCTGTGAAGTTTTTTATCGATGTCATCCCCCCATGATTTCTTCCTCGGAGAGATAGAAACTCATGATACATTCCAGAAGTTAGGAGAAATGGAGGAGAATGGGACACGGCTACGCCCGACACTCTTCTCTGCTTCTTTTTATTACGTTCCCTTCTTCTCCTTCTCCTGTTGTTTCAGTTGGCGGAGCTCTGATTTATAAGTCCTTCGCGACCCCTCCGTCGCAGTCGGGATTAATTTTGATTTAAGATTCCTGGTATCTCGGGTCACTTTCTTACACGATCTCGACGACAAATTACCAATTAAACTACAAATAAACCGAATGTTGCCGTCCCCTTTCTATCTTCCCTTCTGTGCCCTCCTTCCTTGGGTGAAGTGATAAAACCTGTATAGATGAATTGACTGTAGCGAAGACCTGATTATTTTTAAGTGAAAGGAATTAAAATGTGATGTATATTGAGAATACACAGATATGAGAGACTTAGGTGTAATGATATTGCTCTTGTGATATTTTAGTCTTGGTTTTGATATATTAGGGACATTGGAAAGAAATTTGGTCCTGTTTTATTATTGGGAACTTATGATTCCTAGGGTTAGAGTTTCTTAGAATTACTTCTAACACATTTTACAGTTTGATAATACTGATATATTAAGTAAACTTCATTTTTATTAATGTGTCGCTCTATGTCTGAAGTATTATTTGCCTGTACTACTAGTAAAGGAAAACTAAATTCATAAAATTTAAAAATTTCTAGCATTTGAAAGCCTGAAAGTTGGAAAATTTGATAATTTGAAGATTTGAAAATTCGAAAATTTGAAAATTTGAAAATTTGAAAATTCGAAAATTTAAAAATTTGAAAATTTGAAAATTTGAAAATTCGAAAATTTGAAAATTTGAAGCTTTGTAACTACAAAACTGAATACTTTGAAAAATTTAAAATTAGAAACTGTTAATATTTGAAATTGGTCACGTTAAGAATACAAAAAAGGAGTAATGAAAATACCATACATAACGATAACTCACGTTGAGAATCGTAATTACTATCGAGGATCTCTGTGAATTTATATGCAAAGAAGCCTTGCTCTTAGAGTATTACCTGGCATCGTTTTATTGTGACCATATATTCCAGTAAATTAATCGTGCATGCCCACACAAGTATTGCTCGATCGAAGTACAATCAGCATTGCATACTACATGGTTAGGTTGATCACAGTCGTGGTTGGACTTGGTATTCGAAGTTACCTAGCAATCAATCCAAGTCTGATCTAATTTCCATAGTGTCACGAGTCTGTGCCTGGGATACCCACGAACGAAGACGAAGATAAAGTGCATCAACTGTCCACATTTTAGGGGACAGCGAACGGTTCCTCTGAAAGGAAGTTACATCCAGCATTCCTGGTGCTGCTTTGACAGTGATAAGATCAAAGTTTAAAATTGAAACTGAAGTTTTCTAATCAATGGCCGTCAGACTGTAATCCGTTGTCGAATGTGAGAAGATATACGATATTCTGCCAGTGAAGTTGGAAACGTAATTATCCAATAAGATTGATGATTATTTGAAATAATCACACAAACCGTTTTTCTTGAAATTTTTCATATTTTGTAATATTTTACATAGTGGCACAATTCATAGTGAATACAAGTTTCTGTAACTAAATTATGTAGTTACTCATTTTTGGTTTACTTAATAAGAGAAATAACAAAAAACAAGGAAAGGGGTGGTATTAGATATACCTAATATTTTACTGAAGAAAAGAAACCGAGTCGCCATCGGCGAGAGATTTATAAATCCTTTTCTTAGACTCCATTCTTCGGAAAAGTCATATCACGATGAAGAATGTCCTGATTGAGCAAAGCTCTTGGATAAGTTCTGTCCCTCGTGAAAATCCCACAGTCGATAGATCCCCTCTTTCCCTTGTTCACATTCGGAAAAGTCGGTCCATTCATGGCAAATCTGCTCTCATCTACAGTCATTTAGCGGCTAATATTTTCAACGAAATCTAGGTTTCCTTTACAGTTGATCCAGCTACGGCCAGCTACCGTGAGACTTTTATTTGCCGCGCAAGAAAAATAGGCAGGGAAACAATGAAGAGGATAAAAATAGCGGAATCTGAACGCGGAACACTAAGGGGCGGATAAGAGGCAAGCGACAGAGAGAAATGTGAGGGATGGAAAAGAGAAGCTAAAAAGAGTGTTGTAGAATGAGAGAGATCCAGGGAAATAGATAAAGACATTGCATTTCCTAGAGGCGTTGACTAATCTTTAAATCTCTGCACAGAGAGGTCAAGTCCGTAGTATTCTCGCGATGGCATTGAACGTTTGACCTGAAATCCGCGAGCAGAGACCGCTGAGATTCTCAGAGAAAGTTTCAATTCTTTCAAGCGTCGACGCCGCTGTTCCCAACACTTTCTTTCCTTCGCGGAACTGCTGGATCGTTAATGCTTATTCGTGTTCCATTTACCAGAGCTGGTGCCCTTCATCAAACATCTGGTAATGAAAAGTAAATCGAACTGTTTGCATCGTTTCCTATGGAAATCCAATTTGTTTACCATGGGCAGCATCGAATTTAATGCCTCCTCGGAATCATTTGTAGCATAACGTAATAAAAAATCGTGAAAGCCTGGTGGAAAGTCGACTGCGCAGGGAAAAGCCCATTTCTTATATTGTCTGATGACCTGATTTATTTCGCAGATTATAAACGGATCGATGCGTTTCGGTGAATTCCAATTTTTATCGCGAGCTACCATTTCGTACTTTCAGCGATGAAGGATTTGCCTATCGTATTTATAACAATACTTTGTTAAACCTACAATCGTTGGACCGAGTAATATACTTAACTGCTTATGTCAGAACTTCCACGTTTATTTCCACTGATATTCGACAGATCCTGCCATCGCTGAATCCACATCCATCGGGTTTAAAAGCTTTACAATAAAAACGTACTTAACACGAATTTTGCGGTTATATAAGCCCTACTAAATTTCTAAAAAAATATCCATATTTTCGAAATGCTAATCTTCGCTGATAAAAAACCAAATGTTGGAAACTAATGTTGGAGTAACTTTTGTTATCAGAAAATGAGTCCTCATTGCGCCATCTGCAATGGGAAACTGACCCGCGGATAGGAAATTAAAACAGAAAACTTTGTTACCAAATACTAACTACCTCGATTTCAGGCTGTTCAATTCCCAAATGTATCTAGCTTAATTTTTATATTACCCAGCGACCGAGGCAATTGTACCTACTCGGTCCAACTAAAACTTTTAACGATTGGCTTGGACATGGACGCAAAACAGCACGCAGGTGATCACCCAGCGTTGAATATCAACTCCCACAACAATTTTCCAATAAAACTGATTCATACTGGAGCGAAACAGCTTCCAGCTATTATTCGCATTAAAAAGGGGCAAGTTTGATTAATTCCTGTGTCTCTCTACAATACACCCTGAAGGCTGAGGGAATCAATCAAGTTCGTCGGTTCAGATGGGGGTCCAGATCGCCAGTCATTCTGGAGGCAACTTCTTTTTTGTTTAGCCACAATAGGAGCAGTGAATGCTGGGCCTGCTGCAATACATCGCGGCATATCGATGTTTTCGTGACTGATCGAACCGTGGTATGCACGTGGACTTCTTCGATCAATCTTCACGATCAGATAATGTGAGAAGGGAAGGTTACTCGCGAGATGCGTGGGTGTCGATGCTCGTTCGTTGTCAATGAACGAGAGGAAAATCAGGCCGTGACGTTAATGGCGCATCTGAAGGGGTGCCAGCCCTTTCCTCTTCGCCAACCCCTCGCTGTATCGCTGCAGGTCTTCCTCCGAGGCGCGATTTCTGATAATCGATTTCCGACTGGCTAGAAATCAACGTTCTCCAGTTGGGTGTTCTCCCCCTTCTACGTCGTATCGTAAAGTGCATTCATCTCGATATTTTTATCCTTATAGGATCGACTGGTGGCGATGTCGACGGTTTCGTTTACCAGAACAGCGTAAAAATGACGCCGTGTCGCGTCGCGCGGAAAATGAACTCGAAAATGTTTACCAGCGCGTGGGAAATAGCGTGATTCTAGGCTTCTAATAATAGACATGTATTTAGATGTTTACTGGTGATAACGAGGAACTACTTTTTGGAAAGCGGAAAAATTGTTGGTTCAAGTGCAAAACTCTTAGAAGCAAGTTCTATGGGTATGAAGCAAAGTAGTGTTAGATACACGAATGTTTGTTTTCCAGAAGTTGAGGTTTGAAATTTGGAACCTCAATTCTGTATTCTAGACACGTGTGTTATTATATTATCGTCTTTTATGAGAGAAGTTTCTTAATTCCATTCTTCTTTCCATCAGAATTTACATTTTATCTTGTAGACTTTAGTAAGCTCAGGCTCAAGTTTTTGGAAAATGTAACGCATGTTGTTTGCTAGTATCTATGTAATGGATCTTGGGTGTCTGTATATTTATAGAAAATTTAAATATACAAAAAAGTACAGCAGATATTCAGTATACAAAAATATAAAAAATCTGTACGTAGTTTCCATTTCTGTCACTTCTTTTGCCATTTTTACTGCTTTAGATCTTTTTACTCCGTTTCTTTTCATATTACTTTATCTTTGTCACCTGTTGTGTATTCTTCTACCGCATTTCATACTCTGAGGTTTTCCCCCATATTACTTTCCTATTATCTTTCACGCTTTCAACCACTCTCTATTTTCCTCGCAGTTTTTCCTCACTTCTCTAAAGGAAAGGAAAACCAATTCATTCGCCGACCTTTTCACTCAAAAGGTACAAGGTAATTCCTTAAACACTAAAATCATTTTATAATCATCCCATTGTTTCGCTTCCATCTCGGCCATGCCGACGCGAAACTATGCCACAATTTACACTGATTACAGAAGTCAATTAAATGGTTACATAAATGCGTGCCCACGTGTGTGCATATTTGTTCGTTGGTATGCGAATTTAATGGGTCGCTCGATTCAGCGGTTCACAGACTTTAATGCGTCGCATAAATCCTTTTTACTCGCGCCATAATTCCTCGACTATCGACGTTAATTCGGAGCGGTCGATATCGATAGCGATAAATCGGCAGCCCCCTCGTTCACATCCGCCGAACGTTCAACGTCCCCATTTTTCGCGCGACACCGCAACGGACGTCATAAAGGATTAATTAATTTCTGGGAGTAGCTGCCTCGATCGTGAACCATAATCAACTTTTAAGTTTGTTGACGGAGGAGAAAAGGAGACTGACGACGACGAGGAAATTGAATCGATTC
This sequence comes from Calliopsis andreniformis, assembly GCF_051401765.1. NCBI lineage: Eukaryota > Metazoa > Arthropoda > Insecta > Hymenoptera > Andrenidae > Calliopsis > Calliopsis andreniformis. The sequence continues at coordinate 9,857,075 of NC_135063.1, forward strand.
TTCCTGCTCTCGAGGGTGCAACACGCGCAAGGGGTCACGGAGATAGCCTGAAATTTATTCTTATTTTCTCGTGGATCTGAGTTTTACAAGGCAGGAGATGAGTCACTTTAAGTAGAGTACGATGTAATTCGATGTATCTTCATGCAGGGAGGAGTGGAGGGACAAAATGTTGTTGGTTGTTCTGCCCTTTCTCCTTGTTGCATGACATAGGAGGGAGGAAGTAAGTAATTTAAAAGGATTTTACCTCTTGAAAGTTCACTGTTCTGCGACAGCTATTATTAACTCCGTGAAATATTCGGAGAAACACAGTTTATAGGCAAATTGAGACTGCTGTCGTAATACGTATCACGTTTACTACTCTCTCGAGAAGGAAACTTCCATCATAAAAAAAATTTTCGGCGATATATATTTTATTCTAAAATCAATACTCGACGTTTCAACTTACCTACTCAGAAATGAATTTTTCTACTAAAATATGTGAAAAAACTACTAAATAATACTAATTTCTCTGTTCATCACTAGAAATATCAAACCAGTCAAAATGATTGATTTCGAATGCCCTATGTAAAGCGTAATTTTCGCACGCAATAAATCAAAAACAGCAGTAATCTGCAAACTCTACAAACTGCACACGATAACAAATAAAAATTATAAATCACCAATTGTAGTAATATAACGTAAACGACAGTAACAAACGATATGCCAAATGGAATTGAAAAAGAGATTAATAGAAAATAAATAAATTCACACTCGGGTACACCGCAAAGGCAATACCTAGCAGCACAATTCACACAGAAACGCATCCAATATCTCCGACTTCAAACGAATCCGATTAATCGTCTGCGGACGTCAACATCTGAATACGGAGCATTCCAAAGCTCGCTTCAAACACACATCACCCAACAAAGAGTCATTCATACAAATTCGAAATCAAAAGCGTGAAATCAAAATCGCCTTGAAGTTATCGTGCTCGAAAGTCGTGCAAGAACAAAAGGGGGCGAAGGGAGGGTGAGAAGACGTATCTGTACTATCGATTCGCGAAACGAAAGCAAAGCAACGCTGCCCTCTTTCTCCCTTCGTCTTCCTCCCTTCGTCTTTCTCCCTTCGTCTATTAGAACGCTGACGTTCACGGAAAAGTCGTCTTCATCGGAGATGAGGCGAAATATGCATAGCAGCGAGGACAAAGTAACGCAATAAATTGTCGCTGCACGACATATCAGTATGCAAAGGACAACTGGAAAAATGCGAAACTAGAACACGAGTCGCCTGGAGACGAGGCGTTGCAACGATAAACGTGGATTTACATGAAACCTCCTAAGCCTGATTCTGATTCGGGCTTGTGCCACGAATTACAGCCGAGTTGCTGCGAAGGAGACGGTGCGCGTTATTATGAATATTTTCTGGCCGAACCGACAGGATTACACGTTGTTTTAATGCGCTGCGAATGGTCGCGAGTTGTCTTGCGTCTGACAGAAGACCATGTGGGTCAGCTGTTCTTCCACTGGAATGAGAACAGGGGCGAATTCATTTGGAAAGTCTGACCCATGCTTCTTGGTATTAAGTTTTTAGTTATTGAAAGTACGCCTAAAATGCACGTAAAACATGTCTGACGCGGGAGCTTCTTATTCTACTGTCGTCGCGCTGGAAGAACAAGTAGAATAAATCCTCAAGTCAGACACACGTTATGTACATTTTCATCTTGAATCATTTGTATCTCGGAAGCGAAACTACTTTTAGGGATCGTTAATTTTAGATTCTTCCAAAAGCATTGTACTTGTGGAAAATATTTCACTCACGGACGCCATTTGACAGAGGATTAAACATTTTATGTTTAATATTCAAATTTCATCATATTCTGATTCAACAAATCCTAGAGTACTACTCTAATTTTGAAGCTTTTCACGTTATTTACAAATACTCTGTAAAACTTCATATATTGTAATTAGCTTTGTTCCATTTCACTGACGCATTATTCACGATTATTAGGTTTCCTATTCTTGTCTCGTTTCAACGAAAAATAAAATAGGTTTGCTCGTAAAAAGTGTCAGAGCGCTTCATTGCGAAATGTTCTATGTGATCGACTCTGGTGGTCTATCAGTTTCAAACGCAGCTTACTCTTTTTTCGACCGTGTCTATGGACGACCGTTGGACAGTTCACATTCATTAAGCATGCCATTTCCAATATCGTTTTGCCTTTGAGATTCTGTTCGGTGTGCTCAATAGTTCAAGCTGTACGCCTCTTCTTTCCGCGCGGAATTATGCGCATTTGAAATGCACACAAAAGCTGCAGTGATCTAAGGTACAAAAGGGGGTTTTAATTTTCTCAAAGCGAGGCTGAAATTGCATTACTATAATTACTATAATTACACGCTGTATTACGTACCCCGTCTACTGATTTAATTTATTTGAAATTCTACAGAAAATCCTTATAATCCCTTCCCATTTGCAAAATTTAATTTAACTAACTCAAGTTTAAGGGAAACGTAATATTACATTGCTGTTCAGGTTTACCTTCAAAAACAGGAGAAATAAACAAATTGATGAAAGCGAGGTTTTACCATTACGAATGTATTCTCGTGTAAATTGCAAATAAATTACGTTTCGCGTGCAACAGGGAAGAGGTGCAGAAAAATGAACAAACAACAAACATTGAATATATTAAAGAATTCAATCCCATTTACCTTGCTGTACAAACATGTTTATTTGTTGCTGTACACGTTTTCGAGTGTGATGGTTTCTAGCACTTTGTAACACATAAATGGAATGACAGTAATTATTGCAATTAAACCTATGGAAACGATCGGCATTGATATTAATTTGATACACATGTATGACGAAAATACGTTGAATAGCTTGTTGTAACATATTGATGACAGTTGTACACTAAATATTTTATCCAGGATGATAAGCTTTCAAGAAAGATCCTATTATACACATTATACGCCGTGCAAGTGATATCCACATTTATTAAAGCAGTTTACATTGTTGTAAAATTTTCTAACTATAGTAGTTTTATTTTCGTAATTTTAAACTTGTACCTTTTAATACACCTCACATATTATAATTTAATTGAATTTTCATATTCTCCCAACTTCTGACATAAAAAACCAAAAAATTGATACAACTTACTTTTGACACAAATTTATTGATATAAATTACTTAATGATTCATAAAATTTTATAGCTATTCAAACTGTTTATAATTATTACTTATTATATATCATTTATTAATTATTTCAACTAGTTACATTCACAGAATTAAGGTACTCCACATATTCTGATGGATTGGCTCCTCTCAAAGGAATATCAGGTTTACTCGCCTTAATCACAAACATTAAGATAGCTATAGTATCTCGAAATTGACCACTAAGCATTTTGTCTTGCTCAATTGGTCACTGTGAGGACACTTCTCCTTTGATAGCGTTGTGCGTAGATCTCTCAGTGTACAAACCAGTTCAGCGTTTGTCAATTTGGGTCTGTCTATAATCTTCTCAATACTAGGTTTCCCATTTGTTCTTATTCTTCTGTTTCTCCTTCCCTACATCAATCACAAATTTGTCCAGTATTATCGGTTGCCTCGTCTACTAACGATACATGTATATTTATTCTGCAAGAAAAGAGAAAAAGCAGAGACAAAAAATTCTCAAAGGTGGTTACTCACATGGCAAATTAAAATTCATACAAAATATCACACACTGAAAAGGTATAACCTATGCAATTTTAAATAAATTTCCTGAGAGTAAACATATCATTCTGAGGCATTATGCATAATTCACGTGTTTATGAGAATCATTGAAGCTCCGAACCCAACCCCATTCCATTTCGTCATCCGCAAAAGAGACACTTCGCCACCAGGAGGGATGAAACATGCAGCATCTCATTTGTGCTTTCGCAAAAGAAACTATTTCCGTCGTACGGTGCCCACCCCTCTCTGATAACACAGTCTTTGTCAGTGCCACTCCCCCATATCTATTGAAATAACGGGAATATCTCAGGCGGATGGAGCCATTGCCTCGGCCTCTGTACCAGGAATGGATTTCCTTGGCTACGTTCGGAGAAATTCTTGTCTGTGTAGCCGAATACCATCGAAAAGCCTTGAGTTCTCTTCAGGGATGACGAGAAAGCAAACACATCGAAGCTTCCAAAAGTTCAAAGCTGCCTTTGCCACGGTGAAATTTTCACGCAGAACGCGACATGTTCGAGCTTAAGAAAGCATCAAAATCGAAAGCGCATTTAGGGGAATTACCATTTTTATGGAACAGTATCCCCAAACGCAACTCTCTCAACTACGAAATTCTCTGCTTCCCTATAATATCCCGAATAAAATGTTCACCGAAATGTGTGGTTCGCGAAAAAGCACGAAAACAAAAATTTTGCAAAATTCCTCTCTTTTTAACGCGCTTGCTGTAGCCTGTAATGTCGTTGGTACCGTATATTTTTGCGCGGGACACTTGTCCTTTGATTTCCATTGTTCCCATTATCGCGGCCTTTGAATAGTTGGTTGCGTGTCACGAAGAGCCTTCCTTTTGTTGTTAATTAATGGATGCGACAAAAGGGCGCACTCATTGCCCGACGTTTTACGGATCCGGGAAAAGTGGTGAAGTCAGCCAATGTGACGCGTGGAAAATATTTATGGCGACCGTATCCGCGGTTCAGATAAACTAGAACGCGAGGAAGAATATGAACTGTGAAAATTTTAGCAGAAATGAGGCGAATTTGTGAGGGAAAATATCGTACGTTCAAGGGAATAGTTTAAAAATAGATACTATACCTATTTCGTGGAGGCAATTTTGCAGAGGAAGTTCGAGGGAAGAGAAATAGTAGAAGATTATCTCTTTTTCCTGAAGAGGAACCTGAGAAATCAGAACAAAATACAGAAATATAGTAAAAGATAATGTTCACTAATATTACTTTGTAGTATTTGCTTAACATTTGTATAATATTTAAAAATATGATTATTATACAACAGATATTCATGCATTTGTTGAAGCTTTGAATGTATCCATAGAAAATTACAAAATGCACATAAAATACAGAAAATGTAATAAATAAAGTACAAGTTATAATATGTGAATTTACATGAAACCTGGTTTCATGTAAGGTGGTTTTAATAAATTTTTAAATATCCTGGATTTGTTCTTGCATCCCAAAGTATATTATAATCGAAAAGAGAGAAGGCAGGAAATCTCATTTAAACCAAGTTGTAGCTTCGATATTTCGCTATTGGTTCATAAAGTCAACCTTTTACCATGGCCATGAAATTTTCCAGAAATGGCTTTCGAATAAAGCCGCTGTGTACGATTTGCCCCGCAGAATGGACCTCTTAAGAACGTGTCGCAAGTATCGTATGGTTTATACCAGGGTACAAAGGGCGAGGTATAAAGCCATATCGGGCGGTTACTTTCGTTTACAGAAACTGCTAGGACGATAGAGCTGCCTTCGATGGGATGGCGTTCAATCGATTCTCCTACGAGCCTCAATAAAGCCAGGATGTCGCGTCTGCTCTGGCTTGACTGTCACTTCGGACAGCATCGATTTTAAACAAATCTCTTGGATCGTTTGGACAGTATACAGTGGTTAATTGCACAATCGTCCTACTATGCTGGCGCAATCGAACGAAGCAGTCAAACGCAGATTGGCTTCACTACTATGGTGGTTTCCAGTTACAAGGCTTTTCGAGGTGAAGGGTGATCGTTAAGGACAAAGCAGTAGCACTTGAAGATGATTGTCAGATATATTGCACTAACTATGAGTCAATTCGAGTTTCCTTCGGTTGAGCAGGTTAGTAATTAAACTTCAAAATTGTGCGATTGCAAGGAAACAAGTAAATCAATTTTTCACGAATTATTTTTATTGTTAATTTGTATTTAATGCTCACAAACAGTGTTTAAATGCATTAAGAATTCACAAGTCAGGTGTGCTTTAGTTTTTGAGCAGTGTTTTCTAACGTAGATTTGATTTTTTATAATAACTCAAGGTCTAATGTGACAACATCAGAATACATTGAGGATAACTTCCTCTGACAAAATCTGCTGATAGCCTCGACAAAAGATCCCACGATATCGTGAAAGGGAAACCAGACTCCCTTCCCACAGGATAGAAATCTTCAAAGTAGTGAAGGCAGATCTTCCTTTCTTCCCATTCAACCAATGAATTATTTCTTCTTTATCTTTTGCAAAAACATAAGCATGTACCAGACAGGAATAGATAGAGGAAATAATTTGAAGGAGTTAATTAATTTTGTTCTTACTGCAGCTCTTAATAATACCGCCATAGATAATTGAGAATTAAAATCGGGAGAAATCCACTTACTTGCTGAAAATGTATTTCACTTGAAATAGCCATTGAAAACATTGGATTTCTTTCCTAAAATATTATGGGGTTAGTGCATAATTTACCTTGAAATTGACGATTCAAAGGGAAAACTTGTGACTCTACATGAAAAAATGAGCTGACTACAGAGTACAATTTTTTGTTAGGGTACTTCATTTTCTAGAAAATTGGATCTGAACTTTAACCGAGCGCGCGTCCATCGAATTACAGTTTTAGGCGTTTGCGAGGTGCACGATGCGAGGGGAATGCTTTTAGTTCGCAGTAGATAGAGTCAGTGGTCAGACAGTGAGTATTCCCCTTATCTCGTGTACGTACCTCGCAAGCACCGAAAACTGTAAAACTCATATCTAGCCAAAACTCGTCGTTATATTTATTAAAAAACGAAGCATAACATTAACAAATTTTATTTTTACTACTTCTACCACCATTTCTGGCGCATCCTGTACATAACAACACCTTTAATGGGGCACCAGGAACCGAAGGTTGCTCCTAATGGCGGAATTCGATTTTTCTATCAAATTTAATCCTTCCTGCTGCTTTTATTATTTTCCAAGATTTTATTCAATAAAGCAATTTTTATCATAAAAAATTCTCTTAACGAGTACTTTCACGTTAACCACACCGAAGTGATAAAAGATCGTTAGACAATTGTTAAATATAAAATCGTAGAACAATATTACTCCACTGCTAAGAAATGTACAATAAAATATAACGTAGGATAGTGACCCTAAAACTTTTTCACAGTAGAGTACGTGTAAAATCAGTAAATGTCACAATCGAAACTCGAAGCACCTAATTTACAGAAGGACATTGTCGATATCGGAAGTTGCTTGTAAGAAGTAACTTTCCTGGTCACCCGTGGGACTATCTGGAAGAGACGTGTGCTTGATTCTTCGAAAAGTTCACGACGACTTAGCAACATTTCTTTTTCTGACTTCTTCTTCGTACTCGTTTCTCAACCCATCAACAAACGAATTTTCTATTACTCTATTCATCTCGATTTTCACCTACTCGATATACTGTCCATCGCAAGTACACATCTGTACGTGTGCACTGGCGTTATCGTATCGGTGTACACAATAGTTTGGTCGTTCTCTCGATGAATCTTTCCCGCTATCGATTGGATTACGCGATAGACAGTGGTCTTTTGTGTGACGTAACCTTAATAGCGTTACAATTAAACAAAGGTGGACTTCCTATCGAAACAGGAAATAAATCCTCTATACAATAAAATCAGAGATGACTCTATTTAGTGAAAATTGTCTGAGAAATGTTTCTTCAATAGTTTCTCACTGTACTGTTCTGACTGAGATGTTCTGTGAATGTAATACATAATCATCTTACTTAAAGTTCATAGAAATACGTGTCATATTAATAACTTTTTGTATCTGTGTAAAAATACTCAGCTTATGTATTCATATCCACTTTCTATTGAATAACTTTCAGATAATTTCAATTTAAAAGCTCGAAGATTCAATAGAAAATGTATAAAGAGTCACGATGTGGATTAGCTATTTTATATTCCAAGAGCAACATGGAATTTCGAAGTATACAATCATAGTTTAAATAAGAAAGAACAAACTAGTCTCGGAAGTGCGCCCCCTCAGGGGTTGAGGCGTGTCTCTACGGCTTTCCCACGAGAGCATGTTTCTCAACACCGAAACTGCTGGTCATGGGATCCCGAGCTGCCTCACTAGTGCTGAGGCTAGGGAAAAAACTCAACTGGGAGCGCTTTGCAAGTGCGATAGCACCAATCAGGTTAAATGGGCTACACGGACGTCAAAAAGAGCTCAGTCAAGGGTATTCACTGGCGTACTAAAATGTAAAAGGGTTGAGCACTGCTCTTCGTTTTTTAGGTTTATTAAAATTAGTTACTGTCAACGACACTTGTGAGTCCTTTGATTAGTCAATTATGAAAACTGAAAGTAAATCTACAGATAGACTCATTAGAGATTTTTTTTCAGTCAGTGAGGTATTCAGTAATATTTAGGAAATCGTAGGATGAGAAGATAATTATCGAAGGTAGTGAAAAGCAAATAAATAGCAACTATATTGGAATATTTAAATATTTGAATATTTGAATATTTGAATATTTGAATATTTGAATATTTGAATATTTGAATATTTGAATATTTGAGAATTTGAATATATGAATATTTAAACATTTTTTAATTCAAATATTTTAATGTTAAAAGATTCGCAAATTAATTTTTAATATTCTGAATTTGTACATTTTTCTTCATTAGTAGCTTGAGTATTTTAACATTTTTAAAAATAGTGAACCCAGAAAACGCACCTACTTTTCTAGAAGAATACCAACTATAAGAAGTCAATAAGTTGAAGATGACTTATCGAAGACCCATGGCGCCAACTTGTCCCTCCAGAAATCAATATTTTCTATCACTGATTGTGAGAGACAACCTAATGCCACTTATCTCCAAAAGTAAAAGAGAACCAAACGATTCCAAGAAATGGTGTACTTTTTCATCCCAAAAGTTTATTCGAGAAAGGTATCGCAAAATTCAGAAAATGAGCTAGTTGAGCGAATTGAAGAGATTGAGTTTCATTCACAGAGCAGCTGGATAAACCAGCATTCTCCCTTTCCCTGTTTCTTTATAAAAGCGTCGATACTGGTTGGAAGTACGTTCCTATTTTCTTACGCTATCATGAGGATCCCCTGTGAGCTGTTCCAGGCCCGCTGACTGCCCGAGGGACGAGATTTGGAACGTGAGACTACAATCGACTCACGGAAGGGATCCTTGAACGTACAAGGTACATTTCGTCGTTGGACAAAATTCCTCGCGGCTTGCAATTGTTCGCCTCAAGCGTTATCCCTTCGACGAATTTCGTGTTCTTATGGCCGAATGAAATTCAGCCAATCTTGACTCGCAAATTCTGCCAAGAAATGAAATTCTGTTTCCTTCTTCCCTTTTCATAAAAGAAGATTTCAAATTTCAATAGAAGTCTCCAATGTGCTGCTCTGCCAAATTCGTGATTCCGTCCACAGACACTGTGTTCGTATTTTTGAGTTTTTTACTAAATTCTGTAAGTGTAAATGTTATAGAAATATTTTCGTAAATTCATTCGATGGTACCGAATATCTATTCAGCTTTATTTCTAAAGATGGAGACGGGACTTTGTGGTTATCGTTTCTGTTAAATGAGCCAGGTGTTCGATCCTCTCGAACAAATTTGTTTGAGAGTGACGCCTTCATGTCTAGACGACCACTTACTACATTAACATAAAAATGGTTCTCGCTTGGGAACGCGATATCGAGCTGGGATGAAGTCTTTCCGGTTGTCGACGCCCACTCGCGTACCTCCTCGAGTTTGTACGTTTATTGTGGAATATTATTGATAGACCGATCTTCAGGATAAGAAATATTCAACAGTAGAAGACAAAGGTAAATTAATGTAAATTTTCCTTTAGATAACGAAACGGTTTTCCATTATTCAAATTAAAATTGACTTCATTTCCTTTCACCTTTTTAAATATATTAAATTTTGTTAATGCAGTTTCTTTACTGATTCCAAGAATTCTTACTCTTTTGCAAAAATACAAGCAGATTCGACGATACCCATTTCTCTTTGTATTCACGTTATATCGTCCAACAGTATCGATTTTTCATATATTCGCATCCATGCACATTATCCACGTGAAATCAAGGTTTTGTAACTCTCTTACAAATCCAGGAACTAACAAAAACTACAATGGAGCACGATTCTTTCAAAACTCACAAAAAGTTGGGGAAACTGGCGTTCTAGCCGTTCTGCTGCACCGAACATCGTGCACGTTTAACGAAGTTAAGCGACAATTTAACTAAAGTTCAACGATATTTTACTTAGAATGCACCCCAGGGGATTATCTTGGTTTGCTTCTAGGACGAAATTATTGAATTACTAACTAACGCTGGGGGAAATACTTCGACTACAAAAGTTCTGTTTCTTTCACAAGGAAATTGTTTCGTTTTAGGTAATTGAGGTGTTTGTTCACTGGTTGATTCTCAGTACCTCTTATTTCATCAAAAATAAATCGTTACAATTAATAAGAGTTTTACGAAGTTAAGGACGATTCACGTTTCCTTATTTTACAATTAAAACTATTTCAATGAATACTGCTTTTTTTGAATAATTATTACCATTTTCATGCTATCCAACTGACGTTTATGGAACCTGAAATTTAATACTGAAAACTATTACTTTGCATGTCACTTCTATCAATAGAAGAACGAGACTGATAGGATAAATAGACTCGCAAATCTAGCAGAAATATTGTGCCTGAAATAACAAAGCATTAATCTGCAAAGCATCCGATGCAATGGGTTGAGGCAATAGGACAGCAGGAAGATTTGTTAAGGAGAATATTGAAGCATCCAAGCACGGCTATAAGTAGAAAACAAGGTCAGACGGGTCACGTGTTTACAAGGCCTTTCTTATTCTTTTTTGGTAATGGAACCAATTGTAGAATTGGTTCTACCAGCATCAGAACGACTCGCCTACACGGCGGAGAAAAAAGCGACAAGGTTCCTAAAATCACGTGATTTATATTTCATGAAGGTGCCACTTATTTTTCAGAAATTGATGTCGGTTGAGGATCACGTTTTCAGCTTGAAGAGGTCTGTTTCGTTGCGAAATTCACCCAAGAGAGTAAGCAAACTACGCGTCTCGAATAACGGAGTTTTGTTTCGGCACTTTTCGGCTCGACTGTCGCGTGTTACACCAACGACGAGAGGACCCCATATTTCAATGCTCTCTGGGAACTTTTTTCGAAGATTGGATCTCCCACGCGACTGCAAACCGCTTTTTTCAATATTGGTTTTCGATTGCCGTGCAATAATTTTCGAAGCGGCGTGGAGGGAATTCGAAACACGCCATCGCATAAAATTATTTCGCGGCAAACATTCGTATTTTGAGTGTCGATATCGGGTCTCAACATCCAACAGACGAGAGTAATAAATCGACACCTCGAATTTCATTCAATATTCTGCGTCGACGTAAAAGGTATAGCCTTGGTGGCAGTATGCGAGACTAGAAAGTTGTGATTGTGTTTCAGCAGCGCTGCATCATAAAATTAGTAATGTTGTTACAAGGGATCAATTGGCATTAATGCTACAATCTATCTAATTGGTAATACGATTTATAAATCGTGGATAGGAATGAGTTACGTTTACGAAGCGACGCATAATTCTAGAATGTGTGTCACATAGGTTGTTTCAAAATATAAGAGCATAACATCAGGAACGAATTGAGACAGAAAAATAATGAAGCACGTTTATATAAACGTTTGCTTTAGACGACCTTGTTTTGAAGCTACCAGCCGTTTTGTATTTCCATTATGGACATGTTGATTACTTTAGACTTTCATAAAACTAGTACACGTCTGTGAAAATTATTACGAAAATGTTATTCTAGTTTTAGGTTGGGTAATGAGTTCATTCCTGTTATACATTTCGAAAATTATTATCGATAACTATTACTTACATTAAGTACGATAAATGTGTCGAGTTAAGGGAGATTTTGAAGTGCTTGATCTTTTAGCTTCATCTGACTACGCCCTAGAAATGAGCGTGTACAATATTTCCCCATCGTCAGAAAATGACATCAATAATCCCATCAGCTATTCCACAAGACTTATCCACGCATAAAATCCAGGAACGAAAATACAGACGGAAGAGGAGCAGGCAGATACGGAATAATGTAGCAGAAAGAAATATCGTTTAAAATGCCCTCGTGCATTTGCCTTCGCGCCAGCAAATCACCCAGGGCCCTCATGTAATAAAGACTAGGCTGAAGCTCTTGATCCCAACCCACCTAGGAGATCAACCGCACACTGCATCGACATGAAAACGTTTCTGCACTTACACGACAGAGAACTGATAAAGAGAGAGAGAACGAGAGAAAGCACAATGGAAAGAGAGAAAGGGAAAGGAAGGAGGAAAAGGGAAATGGAGAGGAGCCAGAAAGAAAGGGATGGGAATAGGGTGGGTTAGAAAGAGAGAGAGGTGTGAGTAGGGTGAGCCACAACGTTGAGGGTTGCTGTCACCCGCATGGGTCACCCTTGTTACGTCTAGCGATGGGAATGACGCGATGCATAAGTAATTCCTCCCAGCCACCCAGGCATCCCCACTATTTGCTTAACTGTGCCCCACGGATACTTGAGTACTGGATATCTTGTGATTAGGACTCTCTGCAGGAGTGCCTTACGAGCTTGATTAAGTGTTTGAGATGAATACGTAATTGTCAAGTTGTTCGAGGAGTGGTTGAAATCTCTTTAAGGATAGGATTCGAAGCACTCAGCTGTGGGATTGGCATTCTCGATAGTTGAGTTCGAAATTTTCATGGAATTTCAATACCATAGGTATTGATATACAGAATTCGATGTGCAGGCTTTGTGAAAATAAGTATCATATTTCTTATGATATTCTTTACTTAAACTTCTTCTATTCTAGTGGTGTAAAGAAATCGAAAACTGCTACTGGTCCATCTAAAGCTCTATCGTATGACCTTTTCTTATCCTTGTCAAATTATTACAATATTCATTTACTACTCTCTACGCCTTGAAGCACCTATTACTTCAGAAACTTGACTACGTTCCTCTGCCGAACAAACACGAGCACCTACTCCTCAGAATACATACATAATTAAGTAACAGCAAACCTTTTCGCAACATTCTGTTTACGTCCCAGAACAGCAATAAATGCTACCCTTTTCCCATCTCATCTCGAACTTATAAAGAAATTACATCCCCCTCGGCGAGCAAAAAATCCTCCACCACTTTCCCCATTTGAAGTGTAAACTCTTGAGGTCACCGAATATCAAGAAGGTCTCGTAACGTGTCCCTGCGTGAACGTAACCAGCGGACTACCCCCTGGAGGGTCTGCACGCGAGGGTTTTCGTCCCATCCGTAGAAAGGGTCGCACACCAGGACGGTGGGAAAGTTTTACAAGGATAGTAGTAACGGGGAGTACCACCAGGGCGACAGTTGGCGCGCTTGGGCGCGGTAACCAAGGTTACCATGCGCATGGGCACTGACAGGATTCGGGGCATCGGTTGTGGAGCACACCACGGGGGTGGTTTTTCGCGTCGACACACCCGGGCGGCTAGCTGGGCGGTGTCTGCAGCCTTCACTTTCTTCTCGAAAATCGAAGGCTACGGGGGTGGTGGCCGTCTTTTTTTCCCTCTGTCGCTGTCTCTTCCTCCCTCTCTGTCGTTCTCTCACCTCTTCGCCCTTTGCCCTCCGAGCCGCTTCCTTCGACGGTCCCCTCGGTCCCTGTTTCTCAGTTTCCCTCCCTTTCCTCCTGTTTTTCTCTCACCACTGTGACACGTGTCACACGGGGAATCGCGGCAGCGAACGACACCCCCGTGGGTGCACGTGCAGCCTCGCACAGTACACGCGCCAAAACGGTAAAAAAGTGAAAGTGCTTCGCCTCCCGCGACGCGTGCTGCACACTGCTCACGGGGTCCTGTAGCGTTCGCGTGTCAGCTTCGCGCTCTTGTGGAGGCTTCCCAGTCGGGAGGACCTATCGAGAGCACGCAGTCCTGCTCCAGCAGCGGACCAGCAGGGCCTAGGTGACCGGAAAGTGAATCGGAGGAGGAAGTCCTTCGGTTCCGCTGCGCCAGTGAAACTTCCTGGTCACGTGACCGTGAGGGGTTGCGGAAGAAGGGGAGAGCAGAGTGTTCTGTAGTCAGCGATACTCCGAGGTGACAGGGGGAGTCTCGCTCCTCGTGCAAACGGCCTGCCAGCGCGACTAATGCCTCTGTTTTTCGTACCTGGGTTCACTCGAAGGACCTGACAATCTGGTACAGTGATCTGAACCTGAATCTGAGGCTAAAGTCCTGCCAGCTGATTAAAGCCTGAGATCCACAGAAACCGAAGCAACGGTGCACGTTTACCGAGCATATCGAAAGAATTACACAATGAAAGCGGAGAACAGAGTACCGATGGAAATGCCTCTCAGGAAGAGCCTTGTGCTACAATAGTGCAAGATGATCCTGGATATATTTCGTGCAGCAAGCTCGCCCAGCTCCGAATGGAGACTAACATCGCGAACCAGCGGCTCAGTGTGCTCCCTTAAGCCTTTCATCGTGAGAGAATGGTGTGTCTGATCAGCCAACTCGTTCGCTATGAGGTCCAAGTGCGGGGCTGGCCAGTGTTTACGTAGACTCGACCGATGATCGGCCAGCGTGGACCTTCCGTGTTTCGATCTCGTGAATCGGGATGACCTGATTCCACGCAGCAGAAGAGGATCGATTTTGAAACTGTCTAACTCAAGCACGCGCTAGCTGAGTGCCTCTAGAAGGGGATCTCGAGAGCTCGCCGATAATCTCATAATTTCTCAACTCCACTGCCAAACTAACACCGTGTTACGGGCACGTCGCAGGATCCCAGCAAAGTGTCTCGAGAATAAGCCACTTCCTGCGGGAGATAGGCGGGCTTCGAGTGAACGTGCCATCGATTTTGCAACAAGTTTTTAACCAGTGATCGTAGGTCGATCAACGTGCAGGTGTGGTATGGTTCACTGTTTGCTAGCGCGTCGCTGGTAAGGAGCCTCGAATAGTAGCGCGCGGTGATGAGCCCCTGAAATGTATTTCACTTGCTTGGTAATCCCACGAGTTCATGCAATATTAATGCAAGCATAAGAGAGTAATATCGAATCGCGAAAGATTTCAAGCATTCCACTTCGAGCGGATAATGCGATTACGCGATTTCATGCGTGAATTTCGCCAGCGCCTAAGGACTTATGCACCTGTGTTTACAGTCTGCCTTCATCTCCTCGTGTTTCGACTAACTCCCTGCGCGTTCCTTGTCACTTTAATCGAAAAGCGTGAAAAAGCTGCCGAAAGCATTTTGAGGAGCGAAATTTCAGACCTAGACGACACACGTCTGAAACCCTCTAACAGCTCGGTGTATTACGACCAACGACGCAAATAATTTCATAAAAAGCCGCGAGTATAAAGGAATTTAGCTCGAGTTCTGCGAGAGATGAGATGGCTTTGTGGAATTTTCGCTTTCCTCGTGAGAGAAGGAGTCGACCTCGCCAGGGGACTTGTGAATGGAACTGTAGAGTTTCTTGATGTAGACTCACGATTCTCTTGTGATTTTATAATGAGATCTATGTTTTAGAAGCCACTTCGTCTAAAGGTAGACACTGATGATAAGAGAAACGTATTTATTCTGAATAATTCCAAGATATATCGAATATAGCAACCAGCTTAGGACCACAGAAATCTATAACAAGGTACTTACCACGGTCAAAGTTGAATACTAATTGAGATCTCCAGTGAAATTGTTAAATCGTTAAATTGTGGACCGCCGCGGTCGTGTATCGCCCTCGAACGAATGGAAGTGGTTACACGCCCAGTTAAAAGCACTTGACCCTTAACTGTGCCATACATAACACGGCTATAAATCAGTCTGAAGTGAGGGTTGGGCATTTCAGTCACGCTCCAAAAAATGTTGTCGAATTTGCATTAAAATGGTGCGTCGCGACGTTTGAATTTCGGTTCGTGGCGCCGGCCGAAGGGTTGGCATGAAAGGGATGTGCAAATTAGGGATAGCGGGGAGGGGGTGTGTATGAATTTTTACGGCCTTGCACTCCGCAGGAAATTATTGGGGTCGACCTTGCTAAGTGTTTTTCATTTATATGCAAGAAGGTTCTGGAAACTGGGGCGGACTGTAGCTCGTTTCCAAGGGAGGGCAAGAAAAAATTGGCCGAGGCGAATGCGTGATGGTTAATGAAGATGTCTGTGCCTCTGAATGCATATTTTTGTAAACGGTGGAAAATGGTAGGATTACAGTTGTCGCGATGAGTATAAATTGACGTGTTTCATCCCTTCGTGTGTAAAAGATGTTGATGGAGAGACATCGAGGAATGTTTTACGAGACGTTTTAAGTTCTATGCCAGAAAATGGCTTTGCTGTGCTCGATGTTTGAATATTGAAGTGGATCTATAGAAATGGTGCCACTGTATTTAAGAGCTACGCTTTTACGTACCCTGTATGTTTTAAGATAATTGAATGTATCTCTCGATTAGGAATTGTGTTGGACCTCAAAGGGAATATCGGAGTACTGTCGAACAGAATATCTGACAGGATTCTGAACGGGCACTGTTTGTGACGTTAACGTGTCTTTGTAAAGTACGTGCTCATTCTTCTGAATCTAAAATAATAGTGACCCACAAGGTTTTTTTATATAGGTACATATTATGCAAGATTTAGGAAAGAATTTACCTGCTTCAGTGGCTTTCATAGTTGCTAGTATACAGGGTTTTTAATAACAATTGTCAGAAAGTTTAAAGAGTGATTCTGGCTGACAAAATAAGACGAAAATGAAGAACAAATATTCTCAGTTATTAATTGTATAAATACATTCAAACACACATAAAGTCTGTCTGACTTAGGACTTATTCTACTGACATCGCTACGCTTGACCTGCTGAATGCATGTCGACAGTAGAATAAGGCTTCACAGTCAGACACATCGCAAACAGAAGTACCTAAGACACACATATCGTCTATTTGCAGCAACAGTAACATAATACAACACAAAAATCACAATTTTCTAGAAAACGAAGTAACACCACGATTTAATACAAAAATCATATCTCCTCTAACTAATAACTCAAATACATCAAAATTTCATTTTCGTTTTATTTGTCACGTAAAATCAACCCCAGAAACTACTGCCACCTATTCTCAATTTTCTTTGTAGTCTTGTACCCACTAAAAGAGCTTTTCAGATTCACCTACTTCGCTAAGTAAATATTCAGAAATTTGTATTCCAAAATTGTTCCCGCTAGAAACGTTAATTGCACAACCATTAAAACACCTAACTGAAGATTAACTAAAACTGTCATTTAGAAACGGAACCATAATCCTTGGGAACAAGTTCCCACACAGAAGCGTAATAACATTCCGACAGGCTAAACCATTTCATTCGACTACCAGTCGGTAATAATCACGCATAACACTGTCAACCCAAATGCTTCTGCGTCATCCGTTCTGGCATTCCCGTTAGATCGTTATATAAAAATGCTGTAAAAATGTTCGGGAAATTATTGCCTCCACTGTTCTCGACGATTTCAACGTCGTCGCGTCACATTCATCGCGCCATATATAGGTCTGAGCAGCAATTTACTGCACACCATCGGGGTCGATTTTACATTAAAACCGGGAATCTTCGGAAATTCCATCGGCCCGATCCCGACTGGATCGTTTAGCGTGAACTCTCCAGTGGAACCGCAGGAAAATTCGCCACGACGTGGAAAAAGCAAGTCGCGATAGGTTGAGCTATGTTACTCCTCTAGCTGGACAGATCTCTCGAATTCCAGCGCTCCAGCAGCGTCGGATCCGCGATTAGCCAGGGGCTAATTAAAAGGTGCATCGATTGAGGGAGACCCAGCGCAACGGTTGGTAAACAGTCTTAATGGATCGTGCCTTGTTGGTGATTCATTTCCATCCCTTCCAATGTCGGCGTCGTTATTTCTCTTGTGTCTTCTGCACGAGTGGTGACAGCGTTCTTTGTTCACGGATGAAAAGTCGGTCATGTGACATGCGTTGTCGTGAATTTCCGCCCATCGTCGCGTTGAAAGGTTAATTAAAGAATGTTCTTCCTACGGTAGACACTGCTCTGTTTGAAATTAGAAGTGGTAGAAATTTTAGAGGCATCGTTGACTTTTCGAGCTGAATTGTGATTAGAAGACAGCTGTGAATGGTAGTTTCTTAAGCAGTAGAGATATGGAGAGCAGTATAAGGAGCGTAGTGGTGATGAAAAAATTTTGCTTATTCGTTCTGAGAACAATTTATCTTTTCTAAAATAAAATGGGAATTGTGTGCAATGAGACAGTTCTGCTAGGGTTGGAGTACCTACATTTCGTCTGTATTTGAGCTCCCACGTTTATAAGACATGACGTATTAATTTTTTGTACTCTGCAAAGAATTCAGTAATTAAGTATTTAATTGAGCGAAAATTTAGCTCCAAGAATATTCACTTCTATTAGAGTAGGCACATTGTTATATTTAAAAGTCAATTGAACATTTAAACTCATTTTACTATGTAGAAACATATAATATCTACCTATGTAATGTACTGTCATATATTATATATTCAAAGTCGCGCTCAGGATCTTTTACGATTCTTCGCCTCTAAAGTTGTACGTTGAGCAGTAGATAAAAATTTCATTAGCAGTGAAGTAGTACCCAATTATTGTTACTATCTCTTAGTACTTTTGTATGCGTAAAATTGGTGTGTGACTTATAATTTTATTTCCAAGTGTAACATCTCGAAATTGTTCTCAAAATATTACTGCATTAACACGAAAACGTACGCGTTATTCGACTTAATATTTCAAATTATAAAACGCTGATATAGCGGAGCTCTCACAAGAAAAACGCTTGGAATATAAAGATACTAGATGCTGCAGTACTCAGTGAGGACATCACTCGAAATGTTCGAAGCGATCTCTCCATTTACCATTCCATAAAAAGGCACTTCTATAAGTTATACGAAATGAGTCGGTAAAAACTGTTATCAGTAATAACACATTACTCCTGAAGCTCAGAAAAACTTTTCCTATTTATACCATATTCAATGAGACTTGTAGAATAAAACCCTTATTTTTTCAATGGCTTACATTTTCCGAGATGAAGGGACGTCGACTTTTTCAAACGACATCACCTACTAATTTACATCCTCTGCTGCCTTGCTCAGCGAATGTTCCGCGACTCGAGTCGTCCTCGGTTCTTCGTCTCACCAAAAAGTAGGTTTCGCATCGAACATTCCGATTACACGAAAACCAATACTTCTACGAGCAACACTTTTCATTTATATTCAATTAGATTCAGCCTGTAGACGAAGAGACGGCATTAGTATGCAAATAGACGATTTCACGATTCGCTTTGTACGGTTCATTAAAAGTTCCTCGCAGCTAGAGCTCGCTTAAAGTTAGCCCAGGGAAAAAAGTACAGCGCAGAACCAACAATTTCGCGTCAGGAATGTAACACAGCGTTTTTAATTCACCCGTTTCCTGTTTCCGTCGTTCCAGTTCCGACACCCTTCGTTCCCATTGTTCGACGAAAACAGCCTTTGTTTACGGTGCGTGTTGCGTCGAGGCGCGGCTCGAAAAGCAATTCCCGATAAAGGGCGCCAAATAAAGGTCCCTCGTGCCTTTGACTACCGCGAAATTAAGATTTTCTCGCAGCTGGGGAACAATGTCGTCTCGGACGCGCGCATCATCGTCAGCCATTGATTAATCTCTCGATAGGGCCGCGCGAGAACGACCTCACGCGTACACACGCGCGGCCCTTTGTTCCTTCCTCTTTGCTTCTCGATCCAGTTTCGCCTCACGCTTCTGTGCAGTGTATTTGCTCGTAATTTCTCACGCCTTTGTGTGACTCGAAAAAGCGCCAAGTGCTTATCCCATTTCTTATTAGTCTTTCATGAAGCAGGAATTATTTCCCGCCCTGTTTTTGTTCTGGATTGAAATGAAGGATTCAGGGAGGTGATTTTACCTTTTGGAGACCTGTGTTTGGGGTGAAAGGAGTGATTCTGCTGTGGGGTTTAGGCCTGAAAGGAATTTCATTTAAATAGACGTAGCGCTGCGTCGAAGAATATGGAGTGAAGATTTATTAAAGCATTTAAAACTTTTCGGTAGTTTTTTATTCCTTTGTACGTTTTTCCAATTTTTTTCGTAATTGAGCATACAATGGGAGAAAGGAAACGGCGATTAAACTAATATTGTGTTTTGTTCTCCTCCTGCGCTAACAAGAAAAATAGAGGTTTCCAACTCACTGAAAACTTATTTTTTTAGGTGAACTAGCAATTGTTTCATCACGTATCGAATTCCCTTTTGTATCACTTTTTACGTAGCCATTCAACAGTGTTCTCCACACGATTCTATCTATCACTGATGCTTTTAACCACATCAAATATCTAACAGAAGATTTTACATTTTAAACTATAAACCTTCTTCATTTAAATACTTAATTCAACACCCTTAAATTGTCCTAAATGCACTCTTGTTCATCCCCATGTTTCCCCAGTAACGCGACACAAACCCAATAGACCGAACATCGACTGTCCAGGAAAACAATTTCGCGTTTGTTATTCCCAATGGCAACTGGAGCACCTGGGGAACACAAAAACATTCTCTGGGAATTACAACCCTCTGGAAAGGGTTAATTGTGGACCGACTCGATCCACTAATCGTTAAACGTGCTCCGCGGCTGTGCGCCCCGCGTCTCGGGAGATTAACTGGCGCCGTGCGATAAGAAAGCTAATATTCGACTCGTTTACTCAGAAGGCGTTAAGTCAGTCGAAACGACGGCTCGCAGAAAATTGCCGCCTCGCGGAAAGCGTTTAAAGGCGCGTTTGAAGCAGCCACGAGCAACATTTTCTTGCCATCCTGTGTCTCTTGAAAAAGTTGCTGCTCGTTGCCGTCATTTCTTCATGTCTTTGTTAAGCCCCCTGCAGACGAGCGTCTTTTTGTTTTCTATAAAATTACAAAAATTTATCAAGTTCTTCCCCTGGGGTCTTTCATTGCAATTCAAACAAATATTTCCCCAGTTTGTATATTTTGTAGTCCCATTTTATAGCCACTACAGGCAACAAATATAACCTACAAAATTAAAATATTCCTTGAATTATGTTGCTCCAGCGTGGACAAAAAGTCTCCATAAGTTACAGTTGCTTGGAAAAATTTTGGAATATGTAGCAACAAGGAGCGATGAAATGTTGCTCGTCGTTGCCTCAGTGGAGCCGCACCTTAAGACTCCTATCCATTTTCAGCCACAGCTCGCTGGAGGACAGAAAAATAATTGGCCACGTAAGTTAGACATGGTCCTCTGCTCTCATTCAAATATTTATCCATGTCAGAAGAAAACACACGGCCTCGGTATTTGATTGCTCGAGAAACTTGCTATTTACTTTCATCCTCGTTGCGTTGAATTTGTTTGTGCGCCTCTCGAGGAGGCTTTAATTCGTAATTGCGCGAGAAACCGCTCTTGTAATCCTTTAAAATGTTCTCGAGAACGTTTGCACGCTCGTAAATGCTTAGCCCGCCTCCGCCTCGCTTCTGTTTTACTCTCTGAAGTGCGTGCGTTTCCGTTTTCTGAACGCTCGGCAACCCGTGTTCCTCCGCGAGTTTGCGTTTTATGGTTTATTCGTGGGTTTTTCCAAACGTTTTTCCAGTGAAACAAATTACTATGTTTTGTCCTTTTCTAACAATTACTTGAAATGGTGGCCCGAGTCATGATTGGATACGAAAAAGGTGAGAAGTGTTGACGTTACGGTTTGCTTGAAGCTCATGCAATTACGCGATACCTGCGATATTAATGGTTGCTATTGTGCGTAGGTAATTTATGTTGGCCTGAAATTAAATTCATGATTTATGCAGCACGTGGATTGTTTCCTTCGTTTCGAGACATTTGAAATTGCGCAAGAGAAGAAATATTTGGGAAATTATTTTTTGAACAGTAAATGTTGCATCAATTTTTTCTCATTATTAACTTCATTCCGTGAAACTAAAATTTTTATGAAGTACTTCATTTTAAAAAGTAGTAAAAATAGAAGTATTTCATGTTTCCACTTCTCAGATTGTAAACAATTCTTGCACACTGATATTTTTTTTATTTCAACTTCCTTTTAATTTATAAAAGATACTGTTACGATATTATAACCGTCAAATTTTTATTACGATATCACATTTCTTGAAGTTTTTTTTATTGTTTGCCGCCTTCTCACTTTTTTAATTCATCTTGAAAACTTCTCCAGTTTCATCTCGAGGAAGTCACTGATTCAGAAACTATTAGTAACTTAATTATTCACCAGAAAGGCTACTTTCTAAAAAGGTAGAGGAGATCTTGAGAAATAATCGTCTCAGCCAATTCGTCGACTAGTTTCTTTCGAGTTAGTTGGCTCGAAGCTAACCGTTCGTGTTTCGAATTTTAATCTGGCGGAAAGCCGAAGTGAGCAATCAACATTTTGGCAAATATTTCAACACCTCGTTAATGGGACTGACAGTTATTAACGAACAAAGGGGGTGGAGAAATAATTCGATGTGCACGATTGAGGCTTCATTGCTACGAGCGTTCCATGAACACTTTATAGATGCCAAAAAATGGAGTAAAGAAATATTCTCCTCTGCATTGCGCCTCGACGTAAAATTGAAAACCTAAATGAGACCTTTTCTATTTTTTTTCTTTGTAATTGTCGAATATAAAACACGAAAATGTCAAAGCGACGCAATTCATATTGCGAAAGCTCTAACGTGTTTGCAATTACAGCGAAAGAAAAATATTTAACTATATTTTTCATAGTTGATGTATTTTGTATAATTTCTATATTATTTCTACTGTCGTAGACAGATAATATGATAATATCATTATATTATAGTAATAATTCTGAAAACCATAACCGTAGACTCGAAACAATGTAATTTTGCCTCAGTCGACCCAACCATTGACTCATTTCCCTAGAACATGCTCACGTAAACAATGAAACAAGAGTAGGATTAAAAAGATCAGCGAATCGTTAAAAGTAGAAGGGATGAGGGATTTAATGCCTCGGTGTTTTCACAGGGACTGCTCAGAAATGCTTGATTGTTAATGTTTCGCCGCAATTTGCCCCCTGAGGGTGATAAAATTTTTAATTATATCTCGTTTGAGCTGATGAATGTCTCGTGTCTTTTTCCTTCGTCGTGGGATGCGTGCAGTCATTCTCGCGTAAAGTTATATGACATGTACAGTGTACAAGGGACAAAGGAATTTATGTTAAATGAAAGAAGAAATTGCCTCACGGAATTAATTTCTTAGTCCAAGTAAATTGCGATTAGATCTGGTTCCTTACACTTAAATACAATTTAAATAGAATCACCATTTTATACGCATAGCGTGTTGGTTTCTATGTTGTAGGAATTTTTTAAACTATTTTTTAACTGTTCTCTTTTTTTAACTTAACTAGACCAGACAATTTGACGTGATTTTTGACGTGATTTTTACTCTGAAACTCGTAAAAAACTACGTATATCCGTGCCAAAGAAGAACTGAAGGGAACAAGTAAATTTAGGATTATCGTATATTACATGAGTAGATTGCTCTTCCTTTCTGATCCCATATTTACAAATATCCCCCATTTATTGTAACAAATGGTAGCCACGTACAAAGTTTGCACCGTAAATTCATGAAGCACTACATGTACACCAGTGGTCGAAAGAAAGGCCAAAGTACCGTAACAATTTCAGAAATTTGATAAACTTCGGCTCGTATCGTTCGAAATATATATTCCTGGCGATGTTCCAGTTTCCCCCGTTCGAGTGGCGATGCTACGTGCATTCGTCTTCCCACTGGTGTTTTATGGTAGCGAGTTTAGTATCGTAAAGTCGTGGCTCTCAAAAGAAATGAGTGTCAAATGTAACGAGGTTTTAGGCGAAAAGTTACCGAAGCGCTGTTCAAAGAACCGCCAGGATCTCGAAGTGGACGCTTTGAAAATCTGCCGCGAAAATCGTCCAACTCTGGACTAGTGCGAACTTTAACGAGGAATTCAGGTTCACCTGTGAAGCACTCCGATATCGAATGAAACTAAAAGTCAAGTGTGAATAGGGAATAACTATGCACATCATTAAGATAAACTTCTTTCGTTTAGTTTCGAATACAAAAATGTGGAGCAAGTTTCGCGACACTTCACTGAAACGTAATTCTGCTGGCAATTTTTCACACCGTTTCACGAAAATTATGAAATCTACCTGGGTTGTCCGAATTTTAATTAACGCTTTCCTGCGTTACGAAGAAAATAGGATTTAATGTTCGCAATTGTGACGAAATCGGGGGATGGACTGGAAATCGCGTAAATAACAGGACAGAGGTGAATCGAGACAAAAATGGGCGGACTGAAATTGGTCGAAACCTGATGAAGCGAAATTAGAAAGCGGGAGGAGATAAAACAAAGGACGGAAGCAGTTAGCCTCGACGTGGATAGGTTTAATGAAAGTGAAACGGAAGAGGGTCAGGAGATGAAATTACCCTAAAGGGAAATGGCTGAACGCGATGGCCGATGATAATTGTCTGTTTCAGTGCGCCATTAAAAGCCAACCCATCACAAATACAATTTCATCGGCGTCACTTTGCCGCTTTACGTTGCGTAGGCAATCACCTGCTTTTCGTCAGCGAATAAATTAATAATTTTCATAATAACGAGCAATTTTCGCGACAGCATTAGCTATTGAAATAAATTTTGTGTTCGTGACTGATATTGGTCACGTCAGTAATAGTATGTCACACACTTTTATGAATTTATTACGAAGTAAAACTTGATATACAAATAACTTACCATGTAGTAGCAGTATCTAACGAATTTCACCTATAGAATTTAATTAGTTTATTATCGCGGAAATTTATGCAGGGTATTATAAAAATAATGGATAAAAGTTCGTATAAACATTTATCCTGTCTGACCTTGTTTTCCAGGTATTATATAGAAAGTTCTAGTTACAGTTTGCGCGAGAATCTATTACAAAAATGTAACGAAATGTACCTAGTGGTTTTACAAAAGCAACCTTAAATTCAGTAAAATCGTACATTAAATGCATATTTGCTATTTTTAAAATTTTTATTATGTGCCATTCAATACTTAACCATTTAATATCTTCATTCAAACAATAAACTAAAACAATTTGTTATATCTTATTATAAATATACTAT
The DNA here is from genome assembly GCF_051401765.1 of Calliopsis andreniformis. Taxonomy (NCBI): domain Eukaryota; kingdom Metazoa; phylum Arthropoda; class Insecta; order Hymenoptera; family Andrenidae; genus Calliopsis; species Calliopsis andreniformis. Next base: position 9,882,098 of record NC_135063.1, read on the forward strand.
AGATTATTATAATTATCTACAAACAGCCAGTGAGTTGAAGGAAACGAACTTGAAAGCATTTTATTCGAAAACATGCTAAGAACAGGTAAATATTTATTTCCAATCTTTTTCCTCTGTTGAATAAATATTTATTCAAACGCATATCCCTCGATTTCGAATTCAATTCGTGTCAATTCCGTCAATTTTCCATACAGATCTCGAGCATTTATTATCAAGCGTCAATGGCACCTGCGATAGTTTTAATCGTTTCATACTCGCATCAAATTATTCCCACGTTTCTATCAGCAGAATTTCCCATCTCTTCACGAAGCCTTTCGTATCCCTGGGAAAGTTTCGCTCGTCGGGCGCGCAAACAACTTAAAGTGGAAGTGCCCTTATCAGAACATCAGTCGGCTGCACTCCGCGAAATTGATTTTACCGGTTAAACAGCATTATCGGTGGCTCGTCAACGAGCTGGTCGAGTCAGCGTTTCCGGACGAATTGCTCGATATCGCTAACTCTTATCAAGTCTTCCCCGTCAGCTCTCTAAAGCTTTTCTACGATCGAATTACGGCCTCGGTGCATTGTAGCCCAGAGCGAATGGAAAGCAGCGCGATACGCAACCTCGGTAATTAGCGTGTTTCTGAACGAAATTTCCGCGTACGAGCAGCTTGTACTAATTACTAATTTGCATTCGCCATTCCAGGCGAGAGAACAAAAGCTTAACGCGTGGGTTTCGCCAATGAGAAATTTTCTGATGACAGGTGGCGGTACTACGTTGAATATTTCGTTTCTTTTTTTTTTTTTACAATGCTTAAACCGTTTGAAATTAATTCCGTTTTTCCAACCGAGTGGATGGGACGATCCACTGCGAGTTCATTTCTGCTGAAACTGGCTGACTTTCGATTAAGACGCGACACTTTTTTATCCTCATTTCTTAGTATCTACATATATAAGAATCAGTCGAAATGGGAGAATGGAGTTCGAATTGAACAGTCAGCTTCATATTTGGTGCAAAGTGGAAGTTCAATTTTAATACTAACTTTATTCAAAATTAACACGCCTCGTCTTCAGTATAAGAATCCCGTTTTAGTGAATGAAATTTCTATTCCAGTTAGGTGTTCAAATTTAGTTTCACAATTCAATTCATGGTTTATATTCGTTCTGGAATCTAAAATAAACCGAGTAATTTTCACGTCTCTCAGACTCCTATAAATGCAAATTCGAGGAAGGAATCCAACAGTACATTCTGAAACATTTTACCAGGCGCAAAAATAATTTCACGCAGTTACCTAAGCAAATCCACATAATTTATAGCACCGCAGATCTTTCATAACCTCCTCGTTAACGACAGCTCCTGAACCTCCGTTTTTCATCCGAACGAAATTGCTCGCCACAGAGTCGCTCCATCTTGGTACGAAACCGCACAATGGCAGACAGAAAAAGCGCCCAGTCATAAACCCCGAATGCTCGGCTAGTGATTTATGCCCTTTCTGTGGCTGCTATACCCCTGCCCAAGACTAATCTCGACGCTATCGAAGAATTCCTGCTGCTCGACCGAAAAAGAGGTGAAGGAACGTTACGCTCGCCGAAGGGGAAGGAAAGCAGCGGGAGAAAACGGGGCTTTTCGGGGACGAGTGGGTCGCTTCCCTCATCTGACTCAACGTTTCTATTCCCAGCTGGGTCGAAGGGCGAAGGGGAGAGGAAAGGGAGGCACGGTTCTCCCTTGATAATTGAACCCTTCGAATTGACCCGCGATCGTTATCCTTTGGCAGCGTGATCCTGGTACGGCTAGGATAACGAGGGGTGGAGGCTTTCGGCTCTTTCCTTTTCCAGCGTCCCTGGGACAGTCGAACGTGGAAAAAACTCGGGCATCGAGACAGCGGTATATTAAAGGAGATTATCCTGGGCCAGGAGGAGTCAGGAATAACGCAATATTGCGAGTACTTGCTCGAGCAATTTCGAGATTCAGGGAGGATTTAATTGAGATCTATTGGGACTGATAAAGCTCACTGAGCTGCTACAGCTGTGTATTCTGGGAGAGAGGAGTCGCGCTCGCGACAGGATATTACGAAAGGTAAAGCTTCTTTGCTATTAGAATGCTGTGGATTTGTTCCTTTTTTCGGAGAGAATTGAATACTGTATTTGAAAGGGAGATGGGTATTTGTTGGGAGAGGAATCTGATGGTTCAGGGTTCATGATTTAGTTTCTGTTATATTGGTTTACTACAGATGGGAACTTAGCTTTCAAATTACAGTGAAGAGCCAGACATTGATCAGTATTTGTATCCTGTGCTTGATCGGGGACATTGAGAATGATCAATTATTGGCTTTTAATAGGAAATGTAGGAATTCCAGGTGGAAAATTTATTTTTTAATGAATGCTCTTTATTTTGTAGAACTCATTAAACTGAATTAATATTCGAATATTCAAAAATATGAATATTTGAACATTTAAATATTTGAATATTTGAACATTTAAATATTTGAATATTTGAATATTCGAAAATTTGAATATTCAAAAATTTCTAGATCTTAACAAATCAATTTTATCTGCAAATAATGTGGTCCAAGAAAATTATTTACAAATTTTAGAAGCTACAGATTTAATATAGAATCACTTCAAACAGTTTTATAAAACTAGAGAAATTTTCTTGTAAAATATATTAAACAGGAGCAAAGGAACTACTCGAGTTTCTACCTTAGACTTACACTGGACTTATTTCGAAAGTAGTTCAACATTAGAGTCGTGGGAAAGCACGCAAAGACTAAATTGAAGTTACCGTACGAAAAGTTGAATTTGCGAAATAGGAGTGCACCTATAGCTGTCGTCACAGCGCGCCAGGAAAGTTCGGAACGAGAACATTTTTCTTGGAGAGGGTTCGACTAGGACGCGAGTATTCCTCGTTAGCAGGTTGTCAGTGAAGTATCGAGTCGTGATGTTTAATTCCTGGCGAACGTGACACATCGGCAATCTCTATTTCCAATTATCGGGGCAAACTTATCGTATTTCGGTCAAGTAAGTACTGTTTGGATTGGAAAATCCTATTCACTTGGAAATTGATTTCACGCGTCAGTGTGCTTGACACACTTTTCGTACACTCCCCAATCACACTAAATAATAAACTTTCGGATATGCACACTTATCGATATTGTGACTGATATGAAATAGTGTTAGTTTAAATTTATTATATAATATATACTGAAATACTTTGACAGTCAAAACTGCCCCTGGATTAGAGGCATCTATTATAAGTTTCTGGAGCTTTGAAGAGTTTAAAGGTAGCGATTCATAAGCTGATAATAAATGTATTTATGGAGAAACTTTTCTGCTGCCTCGTGCAATATGCGTCGCAATAAATTTCAACTGAATAATAGGGAAATGCGTAATTATTATGTAAAAATTTGGAGATTTCCTTCACCTCTTTATCTTGCTTAAATAGCCCATTAACCTCCACGATCATTTGTGAGCATTTATTCATAAAATAATATCGCATACTAAAATCAATTTATTTACTTTTCGTATTCATACTAAAATAAATGGTACATCAATTAATACTTCTTGTTTAAAACTTAATCAACTTATTAAGTTCTTATTTATTTTGAGATGGATTATTTTGGGAGATCGACTTATTCTCCAGGTTTTAACTTCATGATTAATGTATCACATTCTCGCGCGTATGCCTCTCAGAATTCGTGTAATTCTATTGTCGATAACATGTACCTCAACTACTATCGATAATCCTGCCAAGAGCTCGAGATTGAGTGAACTGACGTTGTCAAAGTGCAAACATGCATACTAGAATATATCACGCATGCTTAAACTGGAAGCTTAAAGAAGTTCATTCAAACCTGCAAATAGCATTACACACACCTATAACAACTGCAAAATGACAGTATTCCATTTGTAGCAAATTTTTCTAAAAATCATAGTTCCTAAAATTAGAATTTCAATTGCTATATAAGCTATTTTTCTCATTTTATAATCATTACTATTGTCTTCTTTACTAATTTATTCTCACTTGCTGAAAAATTATTATTGTTATTACTCACCTTTAAAATTTACTCGATGACACTGGTGAAAGTAGCATTATTAAAAAATGAATGCATAGAGAAGTACATAACTAGAAGTGCATATTCCACAAATTATCGACAAAAATTTTAGTCTGATGTTCAGTCGAATTTCAGGAGTCATAGACTCCTGCCCAATTTGCATTACGTTCCTAAATCCATCAATTATTTTACTTCCAACAAGGATCACGTACAAGACCCTGTTCTTTATTTCGATTCAACTCCACAGTATCAACCTTTTCCCAAAAAAGATTAGTCTCATACATAACCCGACAAGAGCTAACGAGTCGCCCTAGTACATTATTCATTTCACTTTCTCTCGTACTCCGCCCCAAGCGTGTGGCGTTCTATCTGACCGAAATAACTCGTAAAGCTCGACAACTCCGCAAAAATGATGATTCACACGTTTCCCCTGTTTCTCCCAGTATCGCAATTTTTGCTTTCATAGTGATGGATAAGCGCATCCCAGAGGCTGGCTGACAAAAGCACATTCACCCCACTTATTAACATCTGCATAATGTAGCATCCCCATCGTCGCGGTGGTGTAAATAAAACGTGACTGCCGCCTCTCGAGGACGCCCCGACGACAGAAGGTCGCGTTTTATCCGATAATCCTGTGACGGAAAGTCGAAACGTCGAGCAGGGGCCCGATGACGGGAATCTCCCGAGCTGAGGTATCATCGGCAGCGGGATATTTCCACGAATCGTGTTATCGGCACTTTGCCCGAGCGCAGATAGATCCAATCTGATCTATCCTAGGGAAATTGCGTTCCGCGGGGCAGCTGCTACAGGTCGCTTGATTCCATATCGTGGACGTGGAGCGCGAGCCTTCGTCGATGCTGGAGGAACGCGCGAAAAATGAATATTTTAGAGGCAGAGCGACGAAAATCGATCGTTATCCGGTGGAAATTATTACCCCTTCTGGCCCGTGTATCCTCGAATATTTTACTGGTGTTACGAGTCAAAGGCCAAGTGTTCGGGTGAATTTTCAGCGGAAGTTTTGATAACCTGCGAGAGCGAAAGTTTGAAGTTTCGATTGAAGCTGGAAGTTTGGGGATTGGGACGCTTGTTGCTGGCGAGAAATCGTTTCAATGATGGAATACACTTTGGATTTACATGGAACAGTTGCTCTCGGGATTATCTATGTTGGGAGCTTGGGATGCCTGTTTGAAACATGAGGGGTAAATTTTGTAACACATAGATAGGTGATTTTTTTATTGATAGAGGTGTGCAGGTACACTATGGTCTGTAAGTATTTAGACACTGACATTACTGTAATATGTGAAATAGATAGTGAAGTATCATTTGACAGCAGTTAGTATAAATAAAACTGAAAATATCGAAATACTTACGCATGGTAGTGTACACTAAAGATCTTTAGTATATTTGAAGTATTTTTTATTATTTGTTGGACAAGAATCAATAATTCTGTGAATTTTAATTTATCGAGTTATGGTTGAAATGCTTTAAAAAAGTGTAGATAACAGCAATAGGTATAACAAAAAGAATTCTAAAAAGTAGCTATAGAAAATCATTCTCCTTTCAGCCCTTAATAAAAAGGCCCAAGAAAACTATGGACCAAGCTAACACTCACAGCTGCCCTAGAATAAAGTAAATCACAGTTATTTTCTATCGTCCCCTCCTAGAACAACCAAAAAAAAAAACTGTGCCATTCGTATCGCCGACAAAAGCTGGCGAATGAAAGATCATTCGTAGCAGCCCCCAGAAACATCGTGTTCACAAAGGGGCAGCGAGCGTAACTAATTTCCACGGCGACGAAACAGAAACTAATTGCAAGCGTCGATGGCAATTCGCACGTCCACGTTATTGGGTCTCTCTAACGAGACGCCATCAAGCCGTACTTCGCAGATCGTACCACGAGCTCCACCCTAGCGACCCAACTTCCTCCCGAAGTCCCTCTTGTAATCGTTATTCGCCTGCACGAAGCGAATTATTCTGACGGTAAAAGTTTCCCTTCGCCACTCGGAAACGCGATATCGCGACCGACAGCAAATCCAACCAGATCATCTGCAAATTACCTTCCGTGGTTTTTTCTCCCCCTCGTCTCTTTCGACCGAACACGAGCCATCGTGAAAATTAGCCGATTCACTCGACTTAACGAAATCACTGGGATAAACTACCGAGGCTTCGCCGCTTGACAACTTAAATCCCAGCTCGAGTCCGCTGACCATGTCGAATACAAGTTTCCACTGGATGATCCCGCTTGAAGCTGGATTCTTAACGAACACCGTCTCCCTGTATTTCTCCGCTCAACTTCAACCCGGAGATTGCCATTGGCAATTCCGCGACAGCGTCCCTAGGAAACTTGTCTTGAGTTCAGAGCAAACAGACTCGGGATATCTTCGAGATACGGAGCTCCGTCGTGTTAACGCAAACCACCCAGCTGGCAAACCTCGACGAGCTTCATACAAGACATGCAATTTTCATTTACTGTGCTCGTCCCATTCGGCTACCGACGTCTGCTCCGTCGAGTGACTGCGACGAACTAGCTTGGTCCCTGGCTCGCTTCATTATTGGGCTGTTGGGTTAACCGTAGTTTTTGGAAGACCACGATCGCGAGGACAGTGCTTTACTGCGTGACGTTTCACTGTGTGACGCTTGTCTTAAAACGCGAGGACGTATTTTTACTTAATCTTCGTCTTCCTACAGTCGGGTCACTGGAGACCTGTTAAAGCGAGGACACATGGCTCACGATTCATCCGAGTGCAGACTTGAAAAGGTCTGTACTCCGAGAATTATTCTAGTGATTATTTGGTTTATTTAGTGCGAAGTTTTTCTTGGTGAAAGAGCTGTGTGCTCGATAGCGTCGCTGGGATAAGTTAATTCATTTTTAATCATTTGCGAGTGCACTAGGGAGGTGTTCCTAGTCGACGGGCGACCCAGATAACAGGCTGGAATCGTTACGACAATGGAAAGAAATTCCAGGAAGGAAATGCAACGAAATCTATTTACAGCTGGTGCCATAGGGCGGTGGGAAATTACACCAGACGGTGCTCCGAAGCGACGTATTTCTCTGGTCGAATCGAGTTTGCCGAAACACAGGCTTGCTCGAAATTAAATACTCCGAAATAACACGGCTGGCCCGTGCTTTTCAACAGGAATTTCCGAAATAAGTTTAACCTCACACGTAAACAAGTTAGGAATGTCTCGTAGGGGTTGGAAGGACATGCTGATGGTGCACGTAAATTTTCCACGTGACTAGCATTCTCGATATATTTACACGCGCAGACCGTGGCGGAGAGAAATGGGATGCTCGATCGAAGGCGTCGAAAGATTTTCATTGGCAATTCTATGGGAATGGTAGCTTATTTCGCGGCTCGTGAAAAATAAGGATAATAAGGGCTCGAGAGGAAGAAGGGAATTCAATGTTTGAAGGGCCATCGAGATCTTGAAACTACCTTACTGTTTGATTACTTTATCACCTGGAAAAATTCCTGAGGGTTGGTTCTTAAGTCTTAAGGCGAATTCGTGAAGGAGGTAATTCCAGATACTTCGAAAAGTATCCTTGGCCTCCTTCACTCGAGTGTCGAATTCTACTGAACGATAATATTTCTGAAATTCTACGTTCCGTAATTCTGCGTTTCAATACCAGTATTAGCTATTAACGCTCTTAAATGAAGCTAAAAATAAGTTTGAAAAATTAGTTAGAATTTTTACGAAAGTTTGTAATGTTACAAATATAATTTAGCAGAACTACTAAGGCTCTGTAATAAAGAATGATTACCAGTACCACATAGAGTCTCTTAGATAACTTTATACTTCTTCATCCCTCTAAATTACCTTCGAATATTTTTGTCATATCAAACATTGAAAATCGAGTGTGTATAATTACTGTGCTCCACACCACACCAGTTAAGATATTGACCAACCTTTGCATACTCAATACACATTTGGTCATCCAAAAATATAATCAGGCCTGCACTCAGTGCCCTTTGTCCCCAGCACTGAATCCTGATTTCACACAATTTTAGCCCCCTATCCCATCCCTCGCGATTAACGTTTATCTTCGAAAGGCAATTACTCGCACAATGGAGTGCAATGCACGCGGTAAAAGTTTCTAGAATTTCTTTCAATTGAACAATGATAACAGGGTGCCAGACTCAGGGCCTGTAAAAAGACGAAAACAAGAGAGGAGAAGAGCGGTCTGAAGTGGCACGCCTCTTGATAGGTTTCCGTAATTACCAATTAATGCAGGATTACACGGCGCGGCCCGACCCCTGTCATCTGGTCTGACGAAAATCTCAATAATTAGCTTCGTTGTGATTCTGACGCTCCAGATTCTCGCACGAAATTATCGGGCGTCGGCTTAATTGAGGGCCCCGTAATTACTTCCAGCCAATCTTATCGGCGTTCCGCGGCAGCCATGCTCGATTGTGCCGGCGAAACTTTCGAGGCGGCCGCTCATAACGAGTTTCCCTCGATTTCGAATCGAGTTTTCTCACTGCTGACCTGAACCTCGACTGGACCTTCTTACGACGACTTTCCTGGAACCTTGTCTATTTCATAGAATGTGACGCGACATCTCGGAACTTTCGCAGTTCAAGGATTGGGGGACATAGTTTTCGAAATAAATTGATTAGATTGTTCGAATACCTTGGGGTGCAAGGGAATGGAACGAATTTTATAGTCAAGTATTGGTGACGTTAGGGTCAGATAGTTCAATTTTTTATTTTATTTAGAATAAAAGCAATTAAATAACTTTTCACGAAAAAATTCGGGTATCTGTGGGACAATTTAATATTTTCAGCTGATTTTTAATCAGTTGTCGTTTTTCTCTGTACTAGTAATAGAAAGTAGCTACTAAATAAATTGTAGGAAAAGTTAGAATTGCTTGCTGGTGAATTTAATATTTTTGATGGTCGAATGAATGTGATTCTTTTCCTTTAAAATACTTAAAAATAAGTTTATTTGTTTTAACGATAGGAAGTATTAGTAGAAAACCGTGAAACAACTTGAAACACCTTGTACGTATGTACCTCGTATTATAAACCCTTACACGTCGCTCAGCAAATTATCCGAGGCTCCACCGACGACGCAAAGCAAGAAACTTTCAGCAACAACATTGTAACGAAAAACCTAATCCTTTTTGCAGTGTCTTCCAAAACATTAGTTACTTCGGGCAAACGAAAGATACGGACAACAAGGAACCCCTTTTAACGAGCCTCGAGGTTCTTCTCTCATTTCCACTAATTTATTCTCATATGTACCACCGCAGAATGTAATTTGGTTTGCCTCTCCTGGGACATGAACACCATTATTTATCCAACCAGCACAGCCACGCATATTAAGAGAACCTTAAGAAAATGTGTCTTATTGTCCCTGAGAAACATTGAATTCTTTAAACGAAATATCTTTGACAATCTTGAATCTGTCAGTGTTCGAAGGATGTCGCCTAAGGAGTACAAATCAAATTTCTCAGACCCAAAAAACCGAAGGCAATAGTGCGCACAAAAGGAATCTTCTTAAGGATCTAAGAAACAAAGAATATAAAGAATAATCTCAATCCAATTTTCATCGCTGTCTCATTGAACGACAACCATGGTACGAAAAAGATTTGACGATTCCTCCAACGAGGCGAACAGTTTCGCTACATTTATCGATTATTCTTAATTCAAAGTGACATCGTCGCCACAATTCGCCAAGAGTCTGGAAAATATTTTTTCCCAGTCGAAGGGAGAGGATTCTTAGGACCCTTTATGAGCAATAAGGCCAGCTTCGTCGAAGATACTTGACGAGGTTCGAGGCTCCCAATTTAATCGACAATTCAGTGGCTCAGGATTTGTAGCTTCGCCGACGACTCCCTGAATACACCATTAATCGAGGTCACGGGTGAAACCTCTCGAACTCAGGTTCGTGGCCATAATTTTCGAGGCACGAACGCTCGCTGGAAATGGTCTCCTTGCCTTTTGGACCGTGAACAGGGGGAATCGCCCGAAGCACCAATGTTCCGCGACTGAGAGAAGAAGAAGAGCTGGAAAGATGCGGGTCGAGCTCGTCCTGGTCCTCGGGACGTTCGTAATCACCGCCAATTATGGACAGAAGTCGATGGTGGGGGACGCGGCGTTTCACGAGTCATCGAGGAGCCGTAATAGTTCCTTGCCGAAGATGACTGTCGGCTTAATAGTGCCCCACACGAACTTCGGGGTGCGCGAGTACACGAAGGCCGCGAACCGCGCTGTGAGCAACATCCACAAGGAACATGAGAAGCCCAAGAACCAGTCCAGGTTCAAGTTCCTGGAGAAGTACGACTTCACGCATCATCAGGTCAAACTGAGGATGATGGAGCTCACGCCGAGTCCAAATGGTACATAAATTGATATAATTATAAATTATGGTGTAGTAAAACAGAGTTATGATCAGGTTAGGAATTGGTAGAAAGGAAGGATTTGATAAAATGGGGTTATGGATCAGTTGAGAGGGATGTGTGTCTGACTTATTCTTGACTTATACTACTGGTATCGTTACTCTTGAGTTTGCTCACGTACGGCCGCAGTAGAATAAGTATTTCTTGTCAGAAACATATCACGCGACATTTTATGTGTACTTTCAACAATCCATAACTCGAAAACGAGGGTTCACACGCAATTTTATTATCCTTCACTTTCTTCTTATTTTCGCATGTGCAAATACCCTATGATGTTTGTCAACGCCTTGTATCTTATGAAACTATGTTTTCCGCGCCGTCATTCTTCTCAAAGATACGATACCAACGAACTTAAATCAACTTTGCCACGTATCTCGAGGCAAGGCGAAACGAAGAACGCAAAGAATTCGCTTTACCGACCAGGCTGACAGAATCGCAGTATATTCTTCGCGTTGATCCCGAAAACAGGAATATTGCCAGTTTTTCCCTGAGTCCCCCGACGATGCACACCCACGTACCTTCCACAGAAACGATGCTTCTTCTTCGTTTCCTCGGACGTCGAAATTAACGTCCCGAAGGCACGTTTCTCCCAAAAGTCTCTGGGCTGGTCAATATGTGTGGCTTAACGTTCTATCCACACAAGACGACGATGACCTTGCCAGATATGGAAGTGTGTATGTGTTAGCTTACGAAGGGTAGACGTGACTTGGGAACACGAGACTCCAAGTGACGAATATTTTTCTTCAATTCTATTTACACATAGGGCTGACTTCATTCTCCTGCGCTCTAAGCTGAAATGACGTTTCTCGACTAGTCTCGTGGAAACAGTCACGTTAGCGTAAATCAGTTCATTTACTTGCATTTTATTCGTGAATTGTCAAAGCAGTGTCACGAAGGTATTCTAATTGTATATTCTGGATGTAAAATATTGATACTCGTTTTAACGAGTAATAGATCGATGTCACGTGTTCACATTAGAAGAGCCACAGGTGGACAAAGTGAAGACAAACTGCCTGCAGATGCCCAAGAACGAAACGTTGAACCATTTTCCAGCTACTTCTCGTTTCTCGTTTACGCTCGCGGCGTTGACTTTCTATAAAGCTGGCTCCACATAAAAGCCAGTACTCTGGCCTGCTAAACGGCCGACGAGAATGTAAAACGGTACTCTGTCCTTTGGAAAATCCGCGGGTGCTTAGTACACACTTCTTGGCATCTTTTTTAAGGTTTCTACCAACATAATCCTTTACCCCGTTCTTGTGCTAAAATCAGTTGAACCTGTTAAAAATTCATCATAAAGTGTACAATGTACTTTGAGCAAAATTTACAGCACAAATTTAGTCTATTAATTTCTTAAATTTCTCGTTCCTTTATCGCATTAAAAACTTTTCTCTAAAAAGTGACAAAACCAATTTAGTTATGGAATTAAGATGTTAAATTAATAGCCCACACGAAAACTTTAACAATCTTCCCTCTTCCTGAAGAGCTATATTTCTCCTTATCATAATGAAGAATTTAATACACGTAGAAAGGTATTTTGTTCCAGACGAAGTTTCACGGATTTTTATGTCAGATCAGATAAAGAGTAACCAGTAAACATAGATTAAGTGTAATGGAAGCTTCTTTCATATCGCAGATCTGGGTGGTTGGCGCTGAGTTTAGGGATCGTGTGTACCTACGTGGTCTGGCAAGACGCTAGAATTTTTGATACCACATCCTATGACATGAAAGTCTTCGCTGTATGTGTTTATGACCGATAGATCCTCGTCGAAGGCCTCCTAAGTACATATACAGTCTGAGCAGCTCGCTAATGTCCCCTCGTATGTCAGTGCAGGTCCGCAGTTATAGCACTTTAGGGATATTAATGGTCGCCACTTTTCTTATTTCTTCAGATTCTTGCTCCTTGGTGGTCGAAATCAGTATTTCATTATAGAAAGGAAAAACATAATCCAGATATTACACATCGAAGGTTTTCTTAAAAAATATAGCTAAACTTCAGTTCTTATTAACTACCTCATAACCCAGCGGTATTTCATACTGATCGTTAGAAGGTTTTCAAGTGAGACAATGGCTTACTTTTAATATGAGTCAGCATGTTAACATGAGACAAGTTAAAGCAATTCATCGACATGGTAATTGTCTGCTTGGTTCTGCAGATAATTCAATCTATTTCGTCGCAGGAATGCATTCATGCATCGACAGTACCTTAAGTTCATTAGCCTAATTAATTTCCTTGGGATGAAACTGTCGATATACAGAGCCTGTCGAGTAGAAAGATCAAGAGAGTCACTGAATAGACCTTGTTCCCCTTCCTAGTGATTGATAATAGGTAACTTAATAGCATCGAACCAACTGGATGGTTTACTAATATACTCTCGTGTGGTTTTTGTTTCCCTTCAATTTTTATAGTATATTTCACAATAGAATAATTTACTACTGCATAGGCTTGATAACAGATTCTATTGGAAACTATGCCATGCAACGCAGTTCCATAAGCGAAGTTATCTTTGATCGCATTATTGCAAATCAAATATGTAGCTGGCTGTCTGCGTCCATCATAAACAATCCACATCGATCTCGAAATAATAGACGAAGAGATTATCGCTTCACCTCATAATTGCGCAGTGCTGCAATGCGTCCAGCGTTGTGGTCAAGTTGCTTGTATATAGGTACATATAATTGGCAATTATATCCAGCCTCTGTGATATTGTGGATTAAATAACAACGTCATCTTAAACGATACGCCTTCTACACTCTATCTTCGAAGATCTACCGTCAACGTACTTCATTATCGATTCAATATCTCCAGTTTCAGAGATTTTGAAGAATCTTCACCACTATTCTGGGTTGTAATCAACAACTCGTCCGCTGGGTATGCTCACTTCGTCCGCGTTAATTGGTCGAGAGTTTAATATCCGCTTCAGTCACGTTTCGTGACCGAGCCACTCTGCTATTTACTCGGGGCTCATATATTCTGCATGCCGACAGCATGTGATAGATACTCGTTAACTTACAATTAGTCCAAACAAGTTTCAAAACTTACATTCGGACAAACTCGAACTCCTCTCTTAATGGCTGACAATACTCCATCGATTTAGATACGTGTTAATTGGAGTTCTACTTTGAGAATTATATAAACCGTACCTCTCAGTAATCGACTTTCTCAGTGTTTCTATGAGCCATGGACATATGTGCTGGCAATCATGAAACTGGTCCAAATCAAGAATTTAATTAATGTAACTCGATGCAATGGCAAATAAGTAATAAATTCAACTTTTTACAATGTTCTACTTGAACCATTTTCCTAATTACTGGAACATATGTTCAATGACACTTTTTTATTCCTTGTTTGCAATAAATTGTATCTATTATATCTGTGATTCAGTTATGGCTGTGGTTATAAAGCTGAGCGACACAAGTTACATTTGCAAAAATTTGGGTTCATATTTTAGTAGAACTCTAAAAGATAGAATTCTTCTAAAAGTACAAGTACATAGAATACAGAAACGAGATTACATCACGTATTGCTGTAAAAAAATGAAGGGCATGTGTAAGATTATCTCATTAGTACGTCTTTCTGTCACTCACTTTTGTTAACGAGATATTCTCCGATTCATTAACGACAGAATTTACATATGGTGGATTATATCGAATAAATGACATGGGTAACCGATACGTCGAATATAATGATCTCATTAATACACATTTTCGGTTACTGCTGAGTGAAATTGATATTTACATGAAGGTAGTTATCGAATCGTTGCCATTCCGGGTGTCGTGCATGAATGGAATCGATAATTGATTATGAGTGATTATAGTAATAATAGTAGTAGATACGTTAGACTGTTTACTTTCACTTATGCTAATATTCATCAAACATGTTATATAATAGCATTAGAGAGATGTGAACTTCAGTAATTTCAGGAAACAATTTCTATTATTTTCTATTCAGAAATGCTTAGCGCTAAAGGAATATTATTCTAAATTCTTAGTAAATAAAAATTCTTAGTAAATAGTTTATGGGTAAGTTGTGAATATTAGGTAATGAATATTAGCTGTTTTCTACTATTACGACCATAGCACTTAATTACTGAGTAGGTCTAAGACACATCGGTTGGACTAAGGTGAACAAATTTGATCAAAGACTGAATTAACCCTTGTTCACGGTTGGCTACGTCTCTAACCATGTGTTCTTAACTCGAAGGCTGGGACGCATGTTGTTTACGATATAACGGCGTCATGATAGATTGTAGCAGACTTTTCATGTAGATATTACTTCATAAACGCTGTATCAACATTTCGATATTAAATAATTTCGAAAACGAGGAGCTCAATATAAATATGCACTTTTGATTTTTGCTTACTTAAGTAAACAATCCTGATTATAAGAAACATAGAATATAGTACAAATTATGTTGATACGAATCTGTACTAGATACTCTAGAATACACGATACTGGATATTTGGTCAAATTAAATAATGAAACGAATGGTAAATAATATATCTCACATATAATTGACATTAACAAGTAATATAGTCCTTTGTATGCTATTACATTCATTGAGTAGAAAAGCCTCATGTATGATTAAATGGTATGTAAGTAGTATAGCTCAATGCATGGTCAAACGTACAGTAAGTAGTACAACACTCGTGTGTTGTCAGACAAAATGCAATCATGCTCAGTTACAAAAGTAAGTAAATAAAAAATTGATCATTTGAAGGTAATAATATCTACCAAAATAATTGAAATTATTTGCTAGGATATTCATTTTAAATTATATTTACGTTTCAATTAAAATGATGGTACAGACTAAAATGTTTGAAACATCGCTTCAAAGTGGACAATACCTTTTGTGTTAAATCATAATGAAATTCTGAGCAATCATTCGTTACAAATTTATTCACTCTGAAACCATTGGGAAACATACATACATATATGTATTGCAGACCGAATAATGGTTATCGTTGAAGCAGTTTGGCCATATATCTCTTGCATCGACTTTCACCACCCATCATGCTTTGTCACAATCTCTGAAACAAGAGAACATTTATGAATTATGTTCACGATAATGTATTATATCCAGCAGCATTAATACATATTAATTATTTTGTTAAACACGGTACTATTATTAATAATTATCCGTGCATTATTCAATTAACGAATACAAAATGTGTAACTGATTGATCGTTTCAATAGACACAGTAGATTTTTACGAACTAGTATTTCGAGATAGAAAAGAATTGCATAGACTGAATTCATTTGCAAAATTTAATAAACTCTACCATATGAATCGTGTTCCTATTTTGCGATTATAAAAAATCTGTTACATTTTTAATAATATGAGCATTGTTATAATAATGCTGGTATAATGTCGACAAGAAAAAGTAACGAAAACTCTCTTTCTAGTGTAACTATAGAATTTAGATACGTGTAGTAGAGTATGGAAGGAGCCAAGGGAATTTCTCGACCATAAACGCGCCACAGGAATGTGCGCCATGTGCGGTCGGACATACCGCTGCAAGATCAATCATTGTCATAAAACAAAAGCTAAGTGAATGCCTTCGAATTATGTGACCTCTAGAGCTATAATCAAGGTATTAATATAGTTTCGAGGGACACGAAATATTAGAGATATGCAAATTAAAATTTTTATTTTTCGTAATAATTACTTTATGCTATTCAAGGTTGATCTTACTACAAGCTATCCAGAAAATACAATATCATCGTTTAATAAAATTGGTTTAACACTCTTCCATATCAAAGTTCATTTTACTAACACAATTGGAAGACTAGAGGGAAAAACTCAAGAGGAAGAAACTTCAGAGTCTAGTATAAATGGTTCATACAATTAATCAGGAATGCACTACATTTCTATCATTCTGTATTCTGTTTATATATCGTATTCTGTTTGCATACGAATGACCGCCTTAATTTTCCGTGAAAACTGGTACGGCTTAACGAAGCTCTCTTACAAGAAATTTTCATCCTAAATAAGAAGTGAAATTAAGAAACCACCGTGAAGAATAATGCAATAGGGAGGGAACAAGGATACTGTGAAATGAGGTCACACGAACGGTACGAACAGGCATTGGGTTTATGGGCCAGGTTAGGTCTGGTTCATTCGAATGGCCACGATTTTATGCCTTTGTGCCTTCTTTACGAGACCAGTAATTGACGAAAAGCGAATAAAATCAATTCACTCAGACAGACTTTCAGAAGGAAGAACCTTCGAAATTCAGCAGCAAAATCATGACTCAATACCATTATTGGATAAAGAATATAATTGAAATGTGTCATCGCTTTGCAGAGTAAAACCTAACAAATTTATTATAAATATAGAGTAGTCAGATAAACATTAGTATGACGAACAGTTTGCAGAAGATAGTAAACCATAATTTCTCTAATCCTAAGTGAAAGAAAAAGGACAATCAAAAAGACATCAAATTCTCGAGTGGCAATTTTGAGTTTCAGTTCCAGTTTGATCTCCGAATTTATTTGAGCTTCATTTCTTCTACTACCTAGGATATTACATTACTCTTTCTAATAAAATTCAGCTCACTTTCCTGCAGGTTCCGCAATTTATTTTACTCAGTCTACG
Organism: Calliopsis andreniformis; assembly: GCF_051401765.1. Classification (NCBI taxonomy): domain Eukaryota; kingdom Metazoa; phylum Arthropoda; class Insecta; order Hymenoptera; family Andrenidae; genus Calliopsis; species Calliopsis andreniformis. Next base: position 9,899,128 of record NC_135063.1, read on the forward strand.
CTGTTACTATTTTAGTATGCTACTTAATACAATGGAAAAAAAGCACCTTGCACATAAGAGCATAGAAACCATTGAATGTCTCAGTTCACTGAGAAGCCATTCAGGTTTCATGTCAAAAAGTATTGACGATAAATAGATAAAACGGTACCTAGCACTAACAAAATGCAAACGACAGATGTTCAGTATACCTACTATTTAAATTGGTATCATTTCATTTCAATTGGTAGAGATTTTTACAGATACCTTAACAGAGGTTTTATGTCGAGTGATTTGATGAAACGTCTGTACCGTTCTAGCGAACCGTGTGAAGTAGTGGAAATGACCGACGATAACGATCGACGTGCGCTTGTGTTTCAGCCATCCTTGAATCGCTATGCAATCAATTCCTGCCAACGAACGTGTCAGCCATCTTGTACCTGATGAACTACGAAAAATACGGCCGCAGTACTGCCAGTGCTCAATACTTTCTCCAGTTGGCGGGCTACCTTGGAATCCCAGTGATTGCCTGGAACGCCGATAATTCTGGATTGGAACGGGTGAGTCGAAGTCACACTATCACATATTTCACCCATTTTATACGTCCCCACGTTCAATGGCGCGAAGTGTTATAATTTATTTTTTCCAAAACTATTGCAATATATTTCATTGCAATCCTTGAACGCGAAAAAGGACTAAATCAAATCAAAGATAAACTAAAACAGAGTTGGTATTTATGATCGTAAGAAAGGCAGAGTATACGTGGCAAATAAAAATAAATCAAACTGTGTTAGCTATTATTAGAATAATGTCAAGTGCCTGCTGAAATGGAAGAGTGATTCCATGCATTTTTTAATAATTTTGTACTACTTCAAAACCGCTGCTCTTCAAAAATTTGCAATTCCTATATTTCTCAAGTCGATAAAATTTCGAAGCAATTTCGCTCCATGTATAATCAGAGTGATTCCAGATAGATTACTGCATATCTGCAGGCCTCAACGAGATCACTCGAATCACTTTCGCTCTTCCATTAGTCGCGTCAAATTGTAGGTGGATAGAAGGTAAAATCGAATCGATTTCAATACCCGTTCGTTCAGCGGGTTTTTGCGGGAACCTGTCCAGTGAAATGGGACTTCATTGTTGACCTAATTACACCTTCATCGTAAAATGCACATAACGAATGAAAAATCCGGGATGGTTCCAGAGAGCCTCGCAGAGCAACTTGCAGCTGCAATTGGCGCCTTCGTTGGAGCACCAAACAGCGGCAATGCTCAGCATTCTCGAGAGGTATAAATGGCACCAATTCAGCGTGGTCACCTCTCAGATTGCTGGGCACGACGATTTCGTGCAAGCAGTCAGGGAGAGAATCTCAGAAATGCAGGACACATTCAAGTTCACGATATTAAGCGCCGTTTTTGTAACCAACCCGCACGACCTCCTGGAGCTGGTCAACAGCGAGTCAAGAGTGATGCTCCTCTATTCGACCAGAGAAGAGGCCACTCTGATTTTGAAAGCAGCGAACGATTATAAAATAACTGGAGAAAATTACGTATGGGTGGTCACGCAAAGCGTCATCGAGAACTTGGACACGCCCAGTCAGTTTCCAATTGGAATGCTCGGTGAGTGACGTTAATTCTTTAGAAGCCTTTGTCTGTTTTTTTCTTTTTTTTTTTGTGATTGCTGTAGTTAAAAACGATTGTACGCTTTAAATGTTTTGAAAATTCTTTATATTGACTACCTAAAACTGTATATCCTGATACATTAATTATGAGGTCCCAGAAACTGAGGATTCTATTTTATGATGCTAGTTTTCATTTCTAATTAGGTTACGTAATAAGCCTAAAAGTGGGACATTTACCTTAGTAGAAATTCTAGCACAAGTGCTTAAAAATCGATACAAGTTACAGAATCCTATTTCATATATTTTATTCTACTTTATTAGATAGAATTTCAATTACTCTGAACTACTGCATCGCATCAATAAGGCCAGAAAAACTTCTGAGAAATTGCCACTGTCTGATGCTCATTCTTCCAGCAAAATGTCGCGTGAGAAATAAAACAGAGCTCGATAAAATATTATTGAAGGCCCATAAACGTCGAGAAATCAGTCGAGCAATTCTTCAACCGCAGCACGCTTATATCGAAATCCTTCGACTCGGCGTCTCTCAGTTCCTTGGCCTCGAGGAACGAAAGGAGATTCGGAGAAACGTATACTGTTGAACGTATTCGATGAATTTATTCGTTCTCGGGGGCATCCGCGGCGGAATCTCGAGGAAGGCATCAATTTCCGATTTCCGTGATTCTCACGCCGCTACTGAATGTCCTTTTCAACGCTCGGCCACTCGAAATATCGAATGGCGCTTGTCCGCCTAACGGAGTCCGATAGAATTCTCTATACCACTAGCAAGTTCAAATGGGCGACGTAAACGTTGGCTTTCAAGCTTTCGAATAGGAAGATTATAGAGTAACACTTAGCACAGAGGCCTTTTAATCGGGTCTGAAAATTATTGGGAAGGCCAGGTGGAAATCTATCATTTTGCTCGTTTATTCAAAGACGCCTACATTTTATGAGAATGTTATTCAGGTATTCATGGATAGATGGAAAATTGTCAGTCGTCGAAAGCATACCAAGATTTTAGGAAAAAGGCTGTGAGCTTCAGCTCTCTATGATGGTTCTAAAGACTCAGCTTCAGCTAGCCTCATAAATCATTCCAGTACTAATGCAGCAAGAAATTTCTCTCTCAGGAATTCCATTAAAAATTGTTTCCTTATTTTATGACAGGGGCGTATAATTTTCTCTCGGATTTTGCAAGCGAAAAGTACATGAGATATCCATTGCGCACGATTCTACATTTAAATAAGTTCAATTTTGCAGTGTCAGGTAAGCGGTGACAAAAAGCTCTCTCGATTCGGTATTTTTGACTGGGAAATGTTTTGTAATGACATCGTTGCTGGTCCAATACGTGCCAGAATACCCGCAGGACAGTGTCGAAAATTGACGTAAAATATTCGATTCTCTAGGAGGCAGGCAAATGATATCGAAAAAAAAAAAAATGCTTTTTCAATCATATGGAAACTGGGGCTGTTTGCGCATGGAGACTCATCGATTTCCAAAGTCACCTATCCCTGAAACTTGTCACCGCGATAACGTATCACTTTCCTAAAGCGCAAAGAGCAGAAACGGCGAGCTGATGAAAATAAAACCCACGAGTCGAATTTCGTATAGAGAAATACGTGAACTTTAATCGATGATATCTCGTGGGTTCTGCTGCTTCTACGAACTTCACACTGGAGTTTGGAAGCTTGGTGCCTCGGTGTAATACGTAGAATGGACTTTCCAAGTTGACGACTCGCAACTTGCACCCAACAAAGTGGCGGAGTTTGTTATGAAATCCGTTTGCCCGTGCATGCATTCTCTGCAATGTTCTGTTGAATCCACTAGCGAGGTAGACAGAGGGCTGGGGTGCCGCAGAGACGGAAAATTAATTGTCACTTCTTCGTGGAAGAAGAACGAGTTCTCTATCTGTTCGCGACATTTCATCGGAATCAATTAGAAAGATTTCATTTAGTTCTTTATTAAGAATTCTTCTGGAATCCTTGAAACTCGGGCTAAGGAGAAGCACGGATTAAAGGTGCTCGTGCAGCGCAGGGGGATGTGGAATACTGCTGTCCGAGAATCCCAGTTTATGACACTATCATCTGGCAGAGTAATTCCGACCCACTTTATCTTGAATTCTTTTGCATAATTACGTGCATGCTTACTTTATACTCACTGAGCTTTATTGCTGAGTGTAGTCTGGTGTTTAGCAAAACAGGGGATCGATTGCAGAGTAATGACGACAGTGAAACAAGAACTTTTATTATATTACTATCCCTAGATATAAACTTATTATTATATGCTGGATTAAATACTTATTATACAATTTTTTATGAAACTGTGATCTTTGATAAGAATTTATGTTTTGTAACATAATTTAGTTTCTTTTGGGTTGTTCTTGTTTCTTAACTAATCTTCTCTGTAGTGTTCCTTTATCATACCTCTGACTCGATATCAGCTGTATGCTTGAACATATTCCTAATCGAACGCCAATGATATTCTCGTTTTGTTTACGATAGAAACACGTGTCCTTATTTCAACTGCTTCCAGGAGTGCACTTTGACACGAGCACGGAGAGTCTGATAAGCGAGATTACGACTGCGGTCAAGGTTTACGCGTACGGAGTCGAGGATTTTCTGAACGACAAAGACAACGAGAAACTGAGCTTGAACACCCAAATTAGCTGCGAGGGTAGTGTTGGCGAGTCTCGATGGAATACTGGAGATCTATTTTTCAAGTAATTCCACTTCATTTTGTTAATTTGTACTCAGGTATTTATTCTCACGAAAATCTATTTGTGATCAGAAGCTGAACATTGAAACACAATTGATTTACAAAGTAAACGAGATACATTGTTCTCGTGCTGGTAATATTTATCTTGCCAACAAAAATGGAAAACAAAGCACGATTATATATCATTGAAGAGTGAGAATTAATTATTCACTGTTATTTAAAAGGAAAACAGGTTTTGAATAACAATGAAAGAAATAATTCATTTGCTTGAAACTTAACTTTTATTTGCAACATGAAAACAATTGTACCACTTAAAAATAAACAGTAACGTTAGAAAAGGTACTGTTACTTTCTATAAATATTAAACGACTTAGAAGTGAAAAAGTTCATTCAAAAAAAATTTAAAATTCTATTTGATAAAAACTGTGATATAGCATTCATCAAATATTAAAACTTCAAACCTTTAATAGGTTCCATTCTAGAAATGTTGTAGGATTATTTTATCCAATAAATATTACAGTGTGACATTCTACAAATATTAAAAGATATAGAATTTAAAAATGTACAATGTAAAAGCTTCATAAATTTAATCTGCCTGATATGCAGAACACACGTTGAAAGCATGAGTTACAAATTGCATTATTCTGCATTCTCTAAAGAAAAATTTCGTTTCCCTCCTGTTGGCAGGTACTTGAAGAATGTGTCTGTCGAGGGCGACCAGGGCAAGCCAAACGTAGAATTCACGCAAGACGGTGTACTGAAAGCGGCAGAACTGAAAATCATGAATCTTCGTCCTGGCGTGAGCAAACAGCTCGTTTGGGAGGAGGTGAGTACAAAAATTGCACACGTTTTCGCTGGCCTTTTCATGCACGTTCCAAAAATTCCCGATTCACCGCAATGCCAACGTCAAAGACGCCGCGATTCACGCGGAGACGTGCATTCAATAACTGAATCTAGGCTAACGGGGCATTGAAATATGGAAATATCAGATCTGCTCGACTGCGCAGAAAAGCTTAGGAAAAAATTGGGAAAAGTCACTAAAAAAAAAATGCAATTTTAAAGAAGCAGACATCACTACTAGTTGTTGTATTAAACAATTGTTGGAGCTGTTTTATAATAGAATGAAAGGGGAGATTTAATAAATATTTTTCTTTTTATTTAAAAATCTCGAATTTCACTTTCGGTGATTATTTAAAGATCCTTGGAGAAAGAATCTACTTTAAACGAATTGTACATACTATATAACAAAACAAGCTACAATTGTAGCGAACTACTAATTTAGGACTCTAAAAATGGCAGCAAAAGAAGTAACGAGATATTAAAATTAAGATGAAGGAGATAGAATAAAAAAGCTCCACAATAGCTGAATACGACTGCCTTGCCGAAGGAAAGCCGCTGTTCAATGAAAAAAAGGAAAGGAAAGAGCGCTACCGAAAAGACAACGAAAGCGAAACTCGCGGGGAAACTGAAGAATAGACGCAACAGAGGGTGCAAAAAGGAGTTCTTACTGTTTGAGAGAATCCTGTAGACATCGCTGTCTGTCGCAATAAAATGGACATCTTTAATCGCGGCTGACCTAATTTCTCATCGTCGATGCGCTGAGAAAAACCTTTCCTGCTGTTGGAACGAAATGAAGCCATTACGGAAACGTCACGATGTCCTCTGAAAAGAATATTACCCTTCGCGGTACGTGCGAACTTGTAGTTGGTCGAAGAAGAAAAACACGACCTCGTTAATCTAAGCATTAGCAAAACGGGAGAAGTCGCTACTGTATTCACACTTCTGACCTTTCACTTCAAAGGAATTAGAGTGCAAGAACGACGAATAGACAATTATATAGGGTCTTGAAAAAGAGTAGAGTGCTATGTGTGCCTATTATATAAGAGTATATTTATAAGCATCTATTTGAAAGATACGAAATTTTTAAGTATGAGGATGCTAAATTGAAAAATCTGATATAGAATAAGAAGTGATGAATATATTGTAATGTGATACCTAGTTCGTCCGTGTCTGACCATGATTGATAACTTCCACTTACAGAGTTTCTTCTCTTCTTTCTCATTTCTATAAAGCCTGATTAAAACTACTAGAAAAGGAATCGAGAAGTTGGAATTTCAGTGTTCAGAAAATGAGAAGCGTCAGAAATAAGGGAAGCCTGACATCAGAGAACGCGTAGTAGTAATTAAAAAGTAAGGAAGAGGTATTTAGAAGCTGAAGTAATCTGATCTCTTCACAAGTTCAAGCGATAATTAAAAAGTAAAGAACGTAGCGATAACGAGAACCTAGTGATACCTATTCTACATTGGTCATCGTCAACTTTTATTGCAATACTCAAATAAATTCGTGTCAAGCTGCTAATTTTCATACAAAAAGTCGATGTCTATTATAACGATCAATCGATTCGATCTCGACCACTTGGCCGCTTCTCTACATATGCTGAAGAGCGAAGGGGCAGAAAGCGAACGCCACGGACAGGATGACACTCCGTTTAACATTTGCACAGGGATTTACAACGCGAAGCCACGAAATTGCGGCAGAATCCATCCAGCTTGAACGATGCTTCTGGCGAAATTCCCTTCGAAACGTGATCACAAGTGAGAGCGTTCGTCGGCCAGCTGTGGATAAACATTCGAATGCAGGAAAATTAGCGCGACAGCCTCGTTATAATTTCCAGCGTTTGTAAGTTATTTCGTAACTAGTTAGTTAACCAGCGGTGACAATTGGCGCGTAAGCTCATCGATGTCTGTGAAGGCAACCGAAATTTGGCATAATTTAAATTACGCTCGCGTAACTCGTGCGACTGATCGATGCAACGTTGAGGGATTAATTAAACATCAAATGCCACCATTAGGAATGTTCAAAATTAAACTCTGATGTCTTCCATTGGAAATTGTATTTTTTCTTTATTGCAAGTGTTCTGAGTTTTTCGATGACTTAAAGGAGTATCAGTTTTCGATCCCTTTTATTAAGTATTGAATATTTGGTAAATAAGTAATTAACATATTCTTCTACCGTCTTGAATTCTCTTCTCTTGCAACTACTGATAAGTTCTTCGTTTGCGTAGTTCTCTAACTTCCTTCGATAATATAGCGATCCAGCGATCAGATTTCAGAGATTTTTACCTTCGTTTTGGAACTTTATTATAAGTTTTAACGACAACATTAAGTTACGCGAGTTTAATGGAGATTCAGTGAAAGATGTTCAGGAATAGTTTGCCCTCTATCTTATACAGCAATTTCGTTGTGCAAGAAACCACGTCTTCCGCTTTTCAAGATGAACAGGAAGTGAACTATAATTGCGAATAATTTCTTGGCAAAATACCTAGTCAGTATTTCTGGTTTTAGCTTAACAGAGTTCAGTAGTACAAAATAGATAATATCAGACATGTAAACGAAAATGGATCCTCACGTTACATGATGTCAGAATTATAATTCAATACAGTATGTTTACTGTATTTTCTTTATAACAAATTATTAATAATAATATACAGTAAATTTCCATGTTTGTAATTTATATTAAACATTAAAAATTGAGTCAGTATAAATAGTCTGACTTCACTATATCAACTGAAGATTAAAACCAATATTTCAGGAAATATTTGTAAATTATTCAGTGCCTCAGATTTTCTAATATTATATTCTTCTTTTGAAATCGATCGCATTGATAAGTATGTCACCAACTCAAATCAAATCACGTGCATGGAAATAAGGTTCAGGACATTGTACATTCTGAAAATGACATTTAGCTTTGTTTTTCTCCTGGCAGTCACAGTTCCAATTACCTTCTTTAATTTTGCTTACGTCGATTCATTTTCTTCGCCATCAATCCGCATTCGAGTCGCAAGTGGAAACGATTTTTTAATTATACGACCGCTCGACGGACGTCATGGCATCGCGTTACGAGAGGAATTTGTTCCACGTCGTCAGCCACGTATTTCCGCTTCGCTGAAAGAGATAATTAAACAGCTCAGCACAGCCCTCTTCATTCGATTGTCTTCGGACCAAATAAGAAACGATAAATACAATCGAAGAAAAAATGAGTTCCGGACACTTAAACACTTTCACGCTGAGTTAAACGATTGCTGACTATCAACTATAAATAGTCGATACTTAAATGTTCCTCGAACTGTTTCTCGTCTAAAAATGGTTTCTATTTTTTTCAACACTTATCTCAATTTTTAGTACCTACCTACGTAGGCAATTGGCTTCTCAATATTATACAAAAATCTTCTTATCTGCAATCTTAATAACGTGATGACAATAAAAATTCAGAACAGAAAACAGAAAACCTACTAGGGTTAGATTCAAGTATTCATACGTCCAAATTATATATCCAAACTCATCCTTATTAACACTTAAGGCTAATTAATTATCTCAGAATCTTATTCACCTTATAGCAAAGCCAAAAGACATCACTACGAGAGACATCCTCCTACATCAAAGCTATTCAAAATAAAAATTCATCCATATAGATATCATAAACTCCCACATACAGGGTGAGAAACACTACATCCCTCTGGATTCTACAAACATTCACCCCCTGCCCTCAATTTCGCAGTCAATATAATTGTTTACTATCACCTGCTACGTACATCGCCCCCACTGTCAATAATCGCCTAACCTCGACTCGATCGTTCTAATTAATAGCGCCATTTGCGCCCCTAAGCCCTCGTATCGGGCGCGGTCGTACGCGTTCAATGGATATTCGACGGGCAGCTTTCGATTTCCAATTTCATCGGTCCGCCGATTTCCAATCAACAGTGGACGACCCAGAGGAATCGACATTTCGCCCCGACGGTGGACGTGCGTTTACGAGACGACGAAAAGCCGCGACGAGGGAGCAGCATTTTCAGCAACGTCGCGGATAGGTCGCGGCTAATTAAATCTGGAATGGGATTCCCTGTTGTTCCAATGGCAGCCTATTTATGGCTTGTCGATAACCACGCGAAATTGTAGCTGACCCTCAGCTACTGGCCAACCCTTTCCCTCCCCCTCGAACTACCCACGACGTGGGTGTATCCTCTAGTAATCGTTTCTGCGGTTCTCCGAAGGGGCCTCGCGTAGCAGCTGCTTCGTGTCGTGGCCGTCGAAGGGATCCGCTGGCGAATCGAGAGCGCGGCTGTAACGAACCGACGTCGGCGAAGATTGGTCCCGCGTGACGTCAGCGAGGTCAGAAGAGGGTCCACGGGGGACGGGGGCAAATTGTTTTTCAAAGGGGAGTTTCAATCGTACGGTTCGATTGTCGCCCCGATCCGTTTACCGAAATTGTCCGACGGAGACGTTTCGAGTGGACGGGGATGCTTGATTGACGACTGGTGTCCTATATAGGATGGGGTTTCGAGTTGTTTGAGATTAAACGTTCTTTGCAACGACAGAGTAGCAATTTTTTTTTTCCTTTCTTTTTTGGCCCACTCTGGAGTTGTTCGAGAGTTAATCGCTTTTGGTTGGACTGTTGTAGTAGGGGGGTGCTGGGTATTTTGTTTTTATTCTCTTTTGGATTGTCACTGTGGGGGATGACTGTGTAGCTGTGGATCCAAGGGAGAACGATATAAGTTATATTTTTGAAAAATTGTGAGTTTATATCTTGCGTGAAGCTTGTAAAGTAAAATTTATTTTTTCGACACTGGGAACTTTTTTCTAAGGATATTTTTTATAATTTTTATGTAACTGCATTGAATCAGGAATAAATTTGATTTGAGTAAATGTGAAGCCAAACCAGGGAAGTTTATCTTTTGTACTTTTTCCATATTTGAAAAAGGTTTCATTATTCAATGTTTCAAATATGTGACTACGTACAAGTAAATTTTATGTATGCGTTTAATTCGAGCGTGATTGGTACTGTAACACCGCTTTACATAGTCTTCGAATAATAATACTATGGACTGTGGAAAGTTTATTGGAAATAGAGGTATCTCATGTATCACGCAATTTTGCATCCAGGTTTATGTTTCAGTGAATTTTCATTAAATTCCCAACTAAAATAAACACTCGACGTTTCCACGCACCCATCGAAATGATAGAAATTCTGCGTAATCGTGTAGCAATGTCGATGGGATTTCGGGGCGTTGCCAGATTGATTTCTGCGTACAAATATCAGTGTCAATGGCTCGTGATTTTGAAAAATACAATTACCGCATAAACTGATTCGTTACATTGGAAACAAAGCGTAGGTACATGGTTAAATTCAACCTCGTATTTTCAGATCGAATAAACAGAGTCTGATTGAGCCCAATTCATAACATTTTCTGCGATTGCAAAGTAGACATGGTATAACAGTATGTACTTGTGGCGTTCAATTATTTTATCTGATTGTGCATTGAATTAAACGACTTTGCGACCAGTACTTTAAAAGCATATTAAAAATATCTGCTGATACGTTTGTAATTTAAATTCACTTATTAGTGATATTCATGTGAGTCTCTTCCTCAGAATAGTTATTGTATATTTGTAATGCAATAATATGAAAGCTTTTTGCCAATTATACTGCCTTAATGAATTATTCAAACACTGATATTAATCTAGAACTGTAATTATGTAAATACCATTTTATTCTGACTTGTGAGTCATGTAAATATAGTGTTCAGTTATATTTATTTGCTGGATCTTAAAGCATTATTTCATTCACTTAGCTTTTTTGCTAATGTTTATTCTTACTAGTTTCAGTATATTTGAAATAATTTGTTAAAACCAACTTTATGTTTCAACGTAATCGATCCCGTCGTAAGAGTGAAATCTATATTCCAGCCACGCGTTATCGTCACTTTGGAATTTCCTGTGGTTGAAGGCTTGGCCGAGACTTCCTGGAACGGTTTCGACTTTACTAAATTCGGCTTTCATTTTCCACATTACGCCCCACTTTCGGTTTCGAGATTCGGCTGTGAATACGACCACAACTTTATTCGGTAAACTCTCGACCGAGTTCGAATTCAACGAGCGTGCATAAAGCGATTAGCTGTGGTCGATGCATTTTCGACCAAAGACCTTCTCCTGCCTGCAACAACGTTTTCGACAAAGTCGGAAGGATTACTTCCTCAGTTCGAAATTAGAGGCGAGTTCAAATTATGGTGGGAGGGATACATTGAGTATGAATTTGAGGTTGGCGCTAATGCTTTACTCATCACAAAACAAATCCAACATTGTATTTCTGATAAAAGTTCAGAAGTTTTGTCAATTCAGAAAATTTAAGTTCTTAAACAACAAAGCATTTAAATATTCAAATATCCAAATATCCAAATATCCAAATATCCAAATATCCAAATATTCAAATATTCAAATATTCAATTATTCAAATATTCAAATATTCAAATATTCAAATATTCAAATATTCAAATATTCAAACAATCAAACATTCAAATATACAAATATTCAAATTTTCAAATATTTAAATATTCAAGTATATATTATTCAAATTCAAGGTTCAAAATTCGATATTCTATACTTACGTCTTGAAATATTCGAGTTTTTAGGTAAAAAATTATAGGTCATATTATACATGTATATGTCCAAAAGATGTGTTTGATATATTCTTCTGGATGAATTGTACAAACTAGTAAAAACATAAATGGTGTAAATACGTGTATATCATGCAAGGATCGAAGCTTGCAAATTATTTACATGGACGCTCGAGTAAAATCGTCGCAGAGGAAATTCAATTAAGATGCATGCAGACAGGCTATCGAGACCTCACGCTCTACAAGTCGTAAAGACAAAGGAACGTAAACAAGTATCGACAGGAAGCTGTACATTAATTGGAGTATCGCGAGACGTCGTCGGTCTAAATGAACAACGATTATCTGATACAAACAGGTGGCATCTCAGAAAGACTTATAAACCTGTTTAGGATCATTTAAGTATTACTAAACTGAACATTCGCTCTCTTCCTATTATCTTCTTTCTCGCCCTTAAACGTGTCAAAATTAATCTATTTCCCTCGTGCCCTTCCGAAAGAAATTGCTCCACGTATAACAGCTTAAACTATACTTCAGGAGATGTCTCGTCCTATCTTATTTCCTTAAGACACTCTGCTCATCTTGTTCTTATCAGAATCAAGTACCTACGTAAATCCTCCAGGGTCGAACTAGCTAAGCCAAATTTTAATGAGTTCAGAAGCACTGCAAATGACTTAAATGGGTTTAACAGATATTCGTAGAAAGTAAAACAATTACAGAACTTCTAATACTGTACTCTGAGTTCCAAGAACAAAGCTTCACATCATTTACAAATTATACAAGGAAATATAAAATACACGTTATTCTATTACTGTATAATTAAACAATAAATAGAAACTGACTATTTAACAGGCAGTAAAACAATCAAACTGCCTCTGCTAATTTAATTGTGACACATTATCATGGAAATCAGGCACTTCCTTCGATCCCTGGATTACCATAACGATTGAACACAAGCGTAGATTGCAAGTAAAATAGTGATCCTCTCTAGATTAGCAGACAATTAATCAGGCATTGAAAATGGATCGAGATAGCCCTGTGGTGGTGATATTAATGGTTCTACCAGGCATTCTCGTGGGCACGTAAAGGATCTCGATAGTGGATGCGCTATGCGCCTCTATTAGGGACTGTAACCCATTGCACGTGTGCTCGAATACAGCTCAGAGGGAGGGGGAAGCATAGGCGCATAATTCGAAGTGCGTGGGCGGCGTACACATTCATCGTCAGCTAATTAAGGAAATTGTTCGCATTGCGTTGGCGCGAACAGATGTTACCACTTGAGGGTTAAACTTCGACGCCAGTGGAACGGTTCATCAGGACGAAAATGAATTTCCCCCACTCTTGGACTGTCACTGCACCTTGTATATGGCGCACTGTGTGCTACGTTTTAATTAATTCCCTCGAGTATTGTTGAAATAATTCGTTGCGGTATTAGGAAATAATTTGGATGAAAGTTTGAAATTCTTCTGCGATTTATTGTGGGTAGATGAGTTTGGAGGATTCGAAAAAAACATTGAAATTTTCTGTGGGACGAGAATAATTCTATGATCGTAAGATAAAATTATATGACTCTTACGAATAATCTAATGCTTCCAATTTCAATATCCAAATTTTATCACCTTCCAGTCTGTTAAGTTTTAAAACTCTACTTAGATATTTTACTTTCTTAATTGCAATTCCTGGAGAGAAGTCACATTCTGTCACCAAACATAATTTTCTAATTTATTTGAATCATCAGTGAGACTTCTGATAGAGTCTCAAGCCATGAATATAACAATTCCGAGTATGAACTAAGTTTCACGAATATTACTCTATCCACCTCGACTTAGCCTTCAAGACAGTTTTGATTGAGCCAAAAATCATAGTTTGGACGAGAGAGTCTCGAACGATCGCAGTTATCACAGTTTCGACGATAATCGAATTATGTAACGAGGCTGCATGCAAAGACGAGAGGAGGATTGCGATGGCATTCGCGTCGTTAAGTATTTAGTGGAGCACTTCCTGCAGCCGCCGATGCAACTTGTGACACTTGGCGGCCTTCCAATCGTGGCGAAGCTGCCTCATAATCATTATAGGAACGCCCTCAGAGAGCACATTGTCTCTAATCTGCAAAACTTTTGGGGAAAACTTGTTCACCGCGGAGCTCGACTTGGCACGACAGATTTGGTCCACGAGCGGCCTTTTATGGCTTCGAGTTCATTCGGCAACTATAGTTCCCGACAGAAGAACGCGCAATAATGGACAGACGAGACATAATTGGAAATTCACGCTGTTTTCACGGAATGAAATTTTGGTGACAGTATTAAATCGTTTGCTGTCTTCCAATGACAAAATATTTATTTGCTCTATGTACAAATTATTGCTATCACTTGTAATCTGATGAGACTAATTATAAGTGAGTGGTAATATAAATTCGTTTCCTCAGACATATAGTTAGTAATGTAACCTCGAGTATAGCTAGGCGTACAGTAAGTAGTATAACCCTGCGTGTGGTCAGCCACGCGGTAAGTAGAATAACTTCGGATATGGCCTGACATCCAATGATCATATACTTTATGCATGAATGGAAACTTTTACATCAACCTACTAGTTAGTACTAGTGGGTGAATATATAGTGAAGTATACTTATATAATTTTGAAATATATTAAATGTAACTATTTTGAAGTACTCCAAACGTTTCCTCTCGATAGAAGAATATTCTTTAAAGTTTTCTTAAGGAAATTCTTTTCTAAGTTTGATGTCCTTGAACAGGAGGTATCCATCTACTAAGTTTTAGTTTATTTAATTTTCTATTTAAAAAAAACATGCTAATTCGTTTCATTTCGTTTTTATGTTTGTTCAGGTCTAGATAAAGATAATTTCCTTTTCATCTTCTCTTCCTCGTGAGTCCACGTAAGATTGTGTACTGGATTCCATAATCTCCTAAAACACAGCGAAAACAGTGCCATGAAAATCAGCTGATAGATGATTTATAAATCCTGCTATCGACACTACGCGAAGGTAAACGCTGAAAAAAAGCTTCTTCTGCCAAGGTTATCGGCGTTACCCATTACGCTACTCCAAGCACACTCGATTAAGTTTGTTTGGGTGGACAAGCCCGAGAAATCTCGCCTTTAAAGCGTGCTCAATGGGGCAGCTGTAACTGACGGTAATCTCGTTCGAAGTAGCAAGGAAGAAGCTACGATAAGTGGAAAAACATGAACTGGAGGAAACTAAAATAAACAGGCCTCCACCTTGTGAAAATTAGCTACTGTGAAAGTCAATGAAAGAAAATTTTTCTTTATACAGTAAATATGCTCATTTTTATGACCACTGGTTGAGTATCCAAAAAAAGGAATATTAAGTTTTTTGATTGCAAGAGATACTCATATTTCATTCACAATGAGCAATCTGCAACTAGTTTATTTCGCTCAGTCGTAACACGTGTAACAAACAAATGATTCTAGCACGGAATGAAATAACCAAGAAGATAGTGTTGTTCTAGTACCTAGAAGTTGCCTCGTTATCGAGCACATTCAACTTGTTACACATAGCTGAGACATCGAGTAACTTGAACTGACTGTAAGGGCCGCGAGAAGGAGTTTCTTACCCCTATCGTAACCGAGAATACACCGTAGTGTCTAGTCCACTAATAAACTACCTAACAAGCTATAACACCGTCTCCTAATATATGACTGCTAATGTATCATGATTAATGGTGGCCTACCTAACGAGATCGCGTGTTATATATCTGCTCCTAATTGTAAGTTCAATATAGTAAATGAAGGAATTATTGCCAGTAGAAATGATCGATATAAAAACACAAAGAAGTGTAAGATTTTGCTCGTAGCCCCACGAAACTTTAATAACATTGTTTGATAATGTTGCAGGCCCCTGCCTTTACGTTTACCCAAGAGCATACCTCACCCATCGTTCCCACTTTATCATCCAGGAAATATTTGAAAGCTTGCTTCGTTTCCCGCGAGCAAACCAGAGAGCATCTCAGTAATTTCTCATTTAACTTGAAATATCTTGCGTTATCCCTTTGAAGAGGTTTCGTTGCTAAGTGATCGTATCCCTACTCCTCCGTTTCCATGATATTCCACCCTTAATGGACCTTGAAAATTGATCTAGGTCATTATTCACGCTCCTGGGTTTCACGAGTACCTCCCGCGAGTTCTGATACGAAGGGACGAACCAAGCTCGTATTTACCACGCAACGTGATTCGTTAACGCCGTTGCTACGATAATGAACATCATGATTAAAGCGCGGATCATTAATTTTTCTTTCGTTTAGAGCTTGTGTTACGTAAGCAGAATCCACGAGCGAGCGATTAATCGATGTTAGGGAAAAAAGTATTCAAGACTGAGTTCTCATTTTATACCTACTTTGGGTAACTAGTGCCTGCTTCACCGCTGGGTAATTAATTAAAAACGCTCCGTGATGAATGGAGGAAATAGATATGTATGACATAATTCATTAATTATATGCAAAAGGCATTATAATAATATTTCGTGTAGGATTTTTTGATTCTATGTTGACTTTGAAAGTACAATTTTGAACACAAATTAAAAAATATTTCATGAGGTTCTTAAAAAACTTCTGTGTGAAACTGGTTTTATAAATTTAGAGAATGGTTATATAAAAGAAGTTGCTCAATTATGTAATTATAAGTAGTTAAAAGAGGATGTCCTGAGTATACATCATTGTCAAGTGACGTCTGACCATGTACAATTCTCTTTCACTTAACCCTATACGTACAACTGCCTCATTTGGTTCTGAACTAATATGTACATTGGCACCGCGGAGAAGTTAACCACAACCGTGTGGTTCCTGCCAACCTCACACTGATGCGTGTAATTTACTAACACCACGCGATAATCTGTAGGCTAATGGAACCCTTAGAATGTCAAATGATACATGGCGTATTTGTCATACAAATTAAATTGACTTTCAAATTAGATCATTTCAACTTCGACTAGATAACACTGATATATCTCAGCTTTCATAAATGAAATAAAAATTCTCCAATACACCCTTATAAACAATTGTAGAAGCTATACACTATCACAAACTTAAAATTACTTACCAATTCCAACGAAGAACACTACCTAATCTTCTGAAATACCATCAAACATTATCCTCCACAAGAACACCATCACTATTATCAAATCCACCTCCAAATACAATGTCCAAAAAAAACGTAATATCTATAATCTCTAGTTATTTCAGAGATGCAATCTCTCATGTCCCATAAAACCAAAACAACGTACATCTAAGACAATTAAACAACGATTACCCTCACGAGACCATTATTTCTTCTCTTAAAGCAGCCACCACAATGGTATCCCACGTTTCTGACAAACACGTTTCAAGAAACCCTCCTCGTAGCTCGAGCTAGGCGTTCCTACAAAAGTCATAAAGACAGTTGGCGACATTAATCATCGGCCAGCGACAGGCACCGCACTCTTCTGCATCGGCGTGGCCCTGCATTACCCCGCTGGCTGAGTAAGCCACTTGACAGGAAACATTACTTCCAACTATTGCGTATTTCTCCCCGTGGCTGACGTCGTCGTTCCACGCGGCATTATTTCCATTAATCTCGTCGTGTGCCGACCGTGAGCACGTTTACCCGTAAATCTGAAATGGCACGTCGCTCGTGCCGGCCCTAAATCTCCATTTCAGAACCGTGCAACTTTCAGCGACGTCATATCGCGCACTTACGTTGCTGCTCGTAATTGTACAAACTGCGCCACACGAAAGGAGGAAACGGAATTCTGGTCCTCGTGTGAAACAAATTCCGTGGAACTTCAGCTTTGTCAGTACGAGCTTTCGTGTACTTGTTACAAGGAGATACGAGTGATTTAACTTTCGACTAGCGGCTGGATTAATTTTGGGATTTTGATTAGCACTCAATTTATGGTTTGTGCTTTATGGTACTATCTAATATATGAAAATTAGGTTTTTGGGAAAAAATTGTTTAGGTGTAGTTTGAGTATCTCTATTATAGAGGCTTTCATCAATTTTTTTAAATAAAATATGAGATACTCGGAATGTCGCTTCTTGTAAAATTGAGATCTCTATATGTTGGTTATAATTTTAATTGATAGGAATATCTTCTGAATATTTTTTCACAGACTTGACCTGACGTTCTTTAAATTTTTAATAATGTAGAAGTTGGACATCCCGAGTTTTTTTTTTTTTAAATATGTGCACTACAAATATATCAATTTTTGATCATTTTTACTAATAGCAGTGAATGTACGAATTAAAAATCATATTAAAATATTATGCCATCTCTGTAGTTCCACGAAACAAGCAGAGTCAAAACACAGCACTGTCTAATTAATTATGCACAACCCCTGAGTACAAAATTACGAAAGGGAGGCAAAGGGAAAGCTGTGCTTACTAAAGCAGAATTTAAAGTTTTCTCCGATAAAACGTGACTATCAACTCAGCCTTTTTAATAACAGTGGTTCGCCGTCTCGGTATCGACGAAGGGCCCTGTCAAACTTAATCAAACCCCGTCGCGAGAAATTGCCATCGCCCGCTCCCCTTGACTCTCTTTGTTTCTTCATGTCGGGGGACAATGAAAAATTGGGATCTGGCTTCAGACGGTGGTGACAAAGTGACAAAAGAGGAGGAGCGAGTGGAGGGCACCCGAATAAATTTTCATCGAAACACATTCGACCTGTATCTGTATCGAATTCCAATATTCGTGTGTCGACCGATCGCGCACAGGAAACGCCCTCTTTCTCGCCCTATTACATATTCGAAACGCCGATGAAGCTCCACTGGATCGCCCTTTTTGCTCCGAGCATTTGCAATTTTCTCTGCTTTGTCCACCAGCGTGAGACGCTATACTACGAAATTTGATTGCTTTTATGAGAGCGTCTAGCTACTCACATCGAACATAATTCTATCATACTTTAAAATTACGTGAGGCACAGGTAGATTTTTAAGTGACAAGTTTTACATACTGTTGGGTTGGAAAATTGTGAACAAAATACCATGACGGAATTTGAGGCGATGATAATATAAATATATGAAGATATTTCGAAGAAACTTTAATTAATCGATCATAATATCGCGTAATTATTCGTAATGGGTAAAGATGAAAACAGGCCGCATTTAATGGGAGCAAAATGAAAGTAAAGTAGGGGATACGATACAACGAAATGGGTCAACTTAAACGAAACTTCGTAATTAAATGAGAGAAGAATTTGAAACCTCCCCTGAACTGCTGCCATTAATTGCGTTCTAGCATTATCTTCGAGCTATAAAATGTGTTAATAGCTGAGTATATGTACCATCACAGGTACGTATATTTTCTTTATGGGGGCTTAGTTTGTACAAGATTAAAGAATTTAAGTGAACGAAGAGTTGATATCTGAATCGACAGGCGAAATTTATCAAATTTGCGATGATCCCTATGAGAAGTAATGTGAATGTTCAAACTTATGTACAAGAGTGTATAATTTTTACAAGCTAGAACAACTGAACGACTTTGAGGATTTAGGAAAATATTTCTATGGTAAACTACACAAATATTGCTTTTATTTTTAAAAAATATGTACCAAAAATACGGGGCGCGTGATTCTATTTTATGATGCAACACAGCCTCCCGTTTTATTTGCGTTTCACATAATTTCTGCATCGGCAAGATTACATTTACAAAATTCATCTTCAAATTGAAATTTTACTTCCTTATGCAAACATAAAATCAGCATTCGTAAAATCATAAATACATATATCACATCCTATTTTAGCAAATATTCGCAAGTAGTATTGTTCCCTCGAAATAAAGCGTGTTAATCTCTATGAAAATTGCACACGGGATCAGCTTCGCAAGAAATAATTGGAAAACATCACACGGTACATATTTATTATCCATTAAGTGAAACAAGCCACGTACATGGATCCTTCTCACAATTTATCGATTCCCTTCTCTCGTTTGTGTTAACAGATCGGCGTTTGGAAGTCCTGGGAAAAGGAGGGTCTGGACATTAAGGACATCGTCTGGCCAGGGAACACACATACGCCTCCTCAAGGAGTACCAGAGAAGTTTTATTTGAAGATAACCTTCTTGGAGGAGCCACCCTACATCAATCTCGCGCCCCCTGACCCTGTGAGCGGAAAATGCCTGGTAGATCGTGGTGTTCACTGTCGAGTGGCCAAGGAGTCCGACATGGTCGAGTAAGTCGAAAAAATTGTTCACCCTTTAACTGATTGAATCTTTGCCGCCCGACAAAGTGTGGAGTCATCTGACGTTTAGTAAAAAGGGTAATTTTGAGGAGACGATAGTTTAAAATGCTTTCTGCTTTTTCATTCTTAAGCTTAACTTTCTTGGAAACCTTTTGAATGGATTTGTTGAGTTTTCATGGCACTATAGCTCTTCATTTATTTATTGAGACCTTTCATTTCGAACGCTGGAAAGTTGGAAAGTTGTGAGGGCAAAGTAAGACTTCATTTGAGGGAAGTGTTAATAGATCTGAAAGCTTCTACTGTAATTGAAGCAGATGAGTTTAGTGGTTCATAATCCAGTACTGAACAATTCTTAAGGGTCTTATTTATTTTATTCAATTTTAATGAGAAAATTAAATGGTATTGATCCATAATATAAAGCAAGTGCGAACATAACGAGTTCGAATTGGCGAGTAACAGCTAATGGCACTAAGTACATAGGAAACGAGTCCACAGGGAAACATATTCCATATTAGTAGTTTCTGTTTAGGGAACATCACTTTCAGCTCGCTATAAATTGACATTTAGTCTCCCCGAAGGCCTCTGTATAAACTAAAACTGCAATTTTACTAATTCGTGTTATCTGAATCACAATAAAACAGGATACATTTACAGCCTCATTTCGCAGCTTGTAATTCACAATTTGCTTTTCTAAATTAGGCTTGTGAAAACTTTCCCATCACTCAATTGCTGAAAATGAGTATTTATACTTTCTAATATTATCTGATTCTACAGCTGAACATATCCCATGTTATACTACTTAATGGATTTCTGACCATATTCGAGCTTATACCACTTAATACTCGTCTTACCTATTCAAGAATATATTACTTACTAAATCATACTACTTAGGTGATGTCTGTCCATGTTCGAGCTTATTCTACTTAATTAATGTCTGTCCATATTCCAGGTTATGCTACTTAGTGGACGTCTGTCCATATTCAAGTTTATACTACTTACTTGCTTTCTTGTAGTTATTGCTACACAAAACATGGTTTATTACTCAGACCAAAATTACTAGTTGGTGCACTAGTAGGTGCCCTAGTAAGTGCTAGCAGCTCCCACCAATACGTTATCCTCAAAATACGATTTTCATAATGAAGGGACAAAGCAACACTTCAGAGGACAAAGGACCGCGCCATTAATTTCAACAGCTGCGCATTATTCTCGGACGTAAATGTGATCCACCGTGTCGTTATTATTAATCAGAGTTTTCCGTGTTGCACGCGACAATGAAACCGAAACACGTAAATGGTGGCTGCGAACTAAGGGTTAGCCCCGAGAGCATAATTTCCACGGCGCAACTTCATAGTTCCTCTCGAGAAATTCCACGAGGAAAATTCAATTTCGGGCATCCGTGCGAACCCCGCTATTATCCATTATTCTTTTCGCCCTGTTCCATCGGGACAACCTCCCCCCGCTGCCAGCTGTTCCCGCCGTCGCTGTTTCTTCGTTTCAAGCCATTACGGGCACGTCTCAGACTAGCCTGCCGCTCGTGCCTCTCCAACGAGAGAAACTCCTCGACAATGACAACTCCCAACGAAATTTGCATCGTTCATTCTTGACCGCATTGGTTAAATGTCCATTGCAGGTAAAGCGATTAGCGGACTGCCGAGAAACAAATTACTGGTCGAAGTTGCCCGATGAACTCCTAGAATCCAGCGTTTGTGAGATGGAAACTCGAAGGAGAGGACAGTTGAATGGGGTGTTGGGAGAATGTCGGTGGTTTCGATTGGACTAACACGTTCACTGCAGATGTGTGAGATTCCTCTAAATTGATACAATGTACACTACTGTGGTATAAGTATTGGGACACCTTCATATTGCAGGAAATGCATAAAGTATACTTCAACTAAAATTCTTTAAAGTTTTATCTGCAGTTAGTATAAATAAAAAAAGTGTATTTTATGTATTTTTAGTAATGTGAAAATGTTCAATTATTAATGCACAGTAGTGTATGTATTAGTAAGAGTGAATGTGTTAACTACAGTGACGAACAGAGTCTAGGAAAGGAAATATTAATTAGAATTACGTTTTGGTACAGGAGTTGTCTCCTGCACATGTGTGCTCCTTGGGGTTTAGGACGTATATTCTTAGGAAGTTGTGCCCAGGAGAGCATTTCTGGAAACGAGAAGTGACGATTCTGGGTTTTCGAGCTGAATCAGCGCTGAGACTGGACAAAGGGCTCAGGTGGGGATAGTCTGTAAATATGAAAGTCTACCTAGGTTTAGTAGATAGTGAAGCTTTCTGGTGAAATTCCCTGACCTTAGAGATATTACGTTTGGGTATACTTTCTAGTATAGGGTACCAGCACTCAACAAAATTATTATTAAATGCCTCTTCCTGTCGTTTCACGTATGACAGACCTTAACTACTGCTATACTTTCTCATTTTGTTGAAAGAAAGAAAGAAACTTTCGGTAAATAATATTAATACTCAGCTTTACTAATTTTTTAATACTACTAAGCACAGTATCTCTTCGTTACAACTTGGTGACTAGATTCGCTGTAGTTTCTTTTATTTGAGGGCCTTGGTAACTCACAATTTTTCCTAAAACCAAAGAAATACCATAAGGAATCATAAGTTGACTTTTCGAAAAAGTATCCCACGCTATAAATTCGTCAGTGTACAGTGAACCTGTACCAAGAAAACACTGTAATACGAGTACACAATAATAGTTTAATCAACGAATTCCAATGTCTAAACTGCTCAGCTAATTGCAAAAAATATCCTATACGACAATGCTACTATTGATCTTACGCAAGCATACAATCACATTCTTACACACAAAAAAATAAATTCTTCAGAATAACATTTCCCATCTACTCCAACAAATTTCAACCATTGCATCGCGTAGCGCAGAGCAAACACCAACAATACCACGTAGTTTCACGACTTCAGCCAAGGGAGCTGATGATAAATTACTTTTTACGACTATCGTGACTGAGAAGGAATTTGATTTGTAATCTAGGCGACATCCGTGATGAATTGCTTTTGCTGAATATTCTACACGGAAAAATTACAAAAATCGAGGGGTCGTGAACACCCCCGATGACTCGGGAACGACGTTCGGCTAACTATTCGACTGCAGGCAGGGGTTTCAGAAATTGAAATTCCATTGGGAAGGAATGCGAGTCGGGTGCGTGAGAACAAAATGAAATCCACGAACGAGGATTAAACGCGAATCAATTTTCCACTTGAGCTGTCCGACGCGACGCTGGAAACAAGGTGTTCTATAAAGAGGAACTTTTCGACAAGGGTTGTAACAGTTAAAGCGGAACGACGCGGTTTGCCCAAATTGTTCCTTTCAGAATTTGCGATTTATTTCGAATAGAATACTGCAATGGACACTGCAATTTTGCATACAATTCTGAGGCCCTTTGACTAAGTATTATTGACGCTAGTACCTGCTAAATTATATTATCGGTGCATACAAAATCATATTGAATTGTATTCAAATGAGATGATTGGATGCAAAAAATTGAATTTTCATATGTTTAAATGTTAATGTGAAATTCATGTTAAGAGATATGAAATCGAAGCTTTTGCACGTACAAAATTAGGAAAAGTAAAATTTTGTATCTTTTTCCAAATTCTCTGATATAATTGCACGAGCTTAACCATATACATATACCAGATTAATAAAGATATTAATTTTTTAGTGCCTTACAGTATTTCTATAAACAATTGAACAGTATTCTACTCCTCAATACAATAAACCATAAATGAAAATTTTTCTTTTTTCTACTTATGTTTTAATGATATTCCACTTCTTTCGTTGGCGTACAATTTTCTTCTCGTCATTGAATCTTCAAAAGAGATCGCGTTATTTTACGAGGAGGACAGATAATTACGGACCGAGGAGGGAGAAAGGAAATTCGTAGCCCAGAGGAGATTACTTCAGGCATGGTGTAATTAAAAATTCCGGTTTTCAAGAGGGACTGCCTGCACAAGGTCGTGGCCGAGATAGAAGAAGGCGGTCCCGTTGCACCGCGGAGAAAATTGTGGATTTGTTCGAATGCGAATCGCTCGTTGCACAAGGATAGCGATGGAATCGTGCACGGTAGCTGTAATTGAAAAAGCCACAATAGAAGCAACGGGAAGCTTGGAAATTGCCTGAGTTGTGGTTATGACTGCCCCCATTTTCGTAAATTCACTCGGTTTCTGTGACACTCGCCACACAAAGTTTGAAACGTTTCAAATATTTTTCACGAAAAAAGGAAAACGCCCACGCCTCCAGAATCGATACTTCCATGACACTTGTCAATTGTTACACTTCACTTGCACTCATTTCTCTTCGTTCTGTTTTTTATCAATATCTGAAAATAGTCAATTTAAAATGCTTGATTAAACTTCACGTATTTTTCATTAGGTAATTGGATACGACCGTAACAAGTATTTTTGAGATAAATTAGAAAAGTAATCAATCACGAAGAACACTCCATACTACTAACGTTAATTAAAAAAGAAACTGATAGTACACTGCAATTAATAATTATCGCTGTATCGCTTAAAGCAGTGATCCGAGCATTGGAAGTCATATAACTACTTTCAATCATCGTAAATAGGTGGTTTTCCGCACCTTTGTGAAAACAGCATGGTTTTCGTGACACAGTTCACTATCGATCGAAGTGTCCATTTTCAGAGACGAACGGCGTTGAATTTACGTCGTCTTCGCTGCTGAAAACAGAAAGACTTATTGTTTCTTCACTATCTCCTCTTTGGATCTATTTCCCTCTGTTTTTATTTTCTTCCTCGAGCGTGTAGACCCACATGGATTCCTATACGCAAAGCTTCTCTGAAACGTTTCATTCCAAAGAAGCGCAAGGAGAGAAGCAGTGAAATCGATTTCCCTTTTATGGTACGGTTGCGTACAGCGACTATTGAGGAAGGACCAACCAGGAGAAAATTTTGTGAAACCTCAAACCTCTGTGCGTGGAAAGTAATCTGAACTTGTCTTTGTCTTCATCCTATTGTAGTAGAGTATTCCAATCTCATAGATTGGTATTTATTTGAAATAAAACGTATCTTCAGTTCCTCCAAGCTTGTGCTCTTATTAGAGTGAATGCATCTAAGTAGAATTTAAAATTTGTTATTCTCAGAGCATGTAAAACTAAATTTCCTTTCAATTTTGCTACCCTAATGATATTAATGGGATTAAATTCTTCTTCCAATTAAAGAGATCATCTTTTAATATTGAATTAATTTTCATAGGACAATAAAACTTGGAGGAAGTTAAGAACTCGTAGATGAATTATATCCTGAACGAACTTTAATAATTCACAACACAATTCTGAACATCACATTTGTCTTAATAATAGCATGAAGAGTTGGATCAGACCATGTTCCATAACTTAAATATTTCAATATTTAATCCACTGCTTACCATTCTGTAAATATATCTTCTTTACGATAAACCTTTTCAAGGAAACTGACGTCCTTGCGTTATTCAGCGCAAAGAGGGAAACTCTTCAAGCTCGAAGGGATATCGCGTTCAAATTCCACGGAAGTGTTTGCGTCGTTTCGACGCTTCCTTCCGATTGGTTCCTGCTCAAGGAGCAGCGGCGCGTCGACGTAAATCGTGTCGGACAACCACGTCGAAATAGGGAAAGAGTTTCATCCCTTAAACTTCAATTTCCAGCAGCTGCGGCTGCTGCTGTCACAGCTTTCTTATGGCCATCATCGTAAACTACTTTGGTCACTTACAGTTCTGCGGGGATCCGCGGTACAATCAGGGCAGGGGAAAAAGTGTCTGCCGTTAATTGCTTTTCGTTTGGACGCGATTTTGTTCTTTGAGACGAGTTGAGAGCCACTATTGCTGCCTGGGCTACGTTAATTAATCCTGGATCCTCTGCTTTGTACATTACCGTAGTCCCCATCGCTCTTCGAGAAGTCATTTCGACAGTTCAGTTTAAAATTGCACTCTGGAATTAATTATGAGACATCAAATGCAGCCTGAAGGCGCAATTTTGGTGGCATGCAGACGATAGTAATTGTTAATTAAACTTCCACAGTGTGCGTTAGTTTTCCAAAAAATTAGAAGGTTCAGGAATTTTGAAGCTTTCAAATGTTCAAATTTTAGGAAGATTCATTTAAACTGTGGTTACTTAGTTTAAGTGTTACACTTGGGAATTCTGTTAGCTTCCTAGTGGTGCTAGTAATTTACTTTGTGAAGAAATTAACATAAAATTATAATTCAATCCAGTATTCTACATTATTTCAAAAATATTCTACTACCCCCGTTCTCATTTCTGATACTGGTGTTCTTAATCTACCCTATTACAGCGAGGAGTGTTCAGCATATACCTATGCACCGTAGTACCAGTGATTACTTATCGAAGTAATCAAAGAAAATCTACTTTCAAGGCGTTTCCTGTTAAAGATTGGAAATTTGATTGAAGGTAAACGGTAGATCAAATTATCGACGGATATTAATATTAAGTAACGTTTTGAAGTCTCTTCGTGGAAATATTTATCCCTTGATATAGCAGCTTCATTTAGAAACGGGCTTCTTGTTTAACGAGGAAAAGTAAATTTGTTGGATGAGAAGAAATACCATTAAGCGTCCCCTGAATTTTCACCTTCTGCTATTTTCTTAAATGTTCAAAGAGACAGCGGTATTGCCACGAGATTTCGAAGTTCTAAACGATTAAAACGGAAAAAGTGTTGAGGGGATTCTTAACGCCTCGAGGCTCCTTTCGAAGCGTGTCTTATCTTTCGTCTCGTAGACGCCTCCTCTCCTTTGCATAAAACGAAAATTCATTCACCTTGAGACCTGATTAATTTCAAGTTCCCTCAATTATTTACCGTCCCGTAAATTTCTTAAAGGTTGGGGTGGTACTTGCTGAGTATTAGCATCAAAATTATTCTCCGCGCTTTCCTTTTGCAGAAATTCATAAATTAATACTGGTATATTCTCTTGCGAGATATTTTATATACAAATCCGCCTAATGTTCAAAAAGCGCTGTATAAGATTTAAAATAATTGTTTTAATTGAACGTAAAATTTCACTTCGTAGTAATTTCTTCATGCTCTTTCTTACAATCAATTAATTAACTTCATTCATAAGAATTTGAATGATAGTAATTATACATATTTATTATAGATATTTTAAACATTACTTAGGTGAAAGAACACACCTATAATGGTTTATAACAGTTACAGCAAGCATAAATGATAAACTACACGTATGTGCTAATCGAGCCACACGAGACCCATAATAAGTAGTATAACCTCGAATATAATCAGACATGGCTTAAGTATTATAATCTCGAAATTACCCAGCATCCAGTAACTATGTAATCTAAAATACGATCAGATCTCTAGTAGCAGTAAGTATAGTATACCACTATTGATTAATCACAGGTATAATAATACACGAAGTCGAATTTCCTACAAACACAATTTTTACATTTTTCATGGTTTCTACTATACTGAATTCAAATCGACGCTACTCGCCTCGCATCTCAGACTTTCTCAGCAAATTTCAGATCCATTTTAACATAATCCACAAAATTCTGCGACCATTCATCCGTGGTTACTTCCATCTCCCACTTTTCGATACATTCATTCATGAAAAATCTCGAAGATTAATGAGACACTACCGATACCATCGTGGGGCGTCACGTTCATTTCCATAGCGGCAAGTGCCTCGCTAAGGTTTTAATCCTTGCTAGGACGTTACACTCCAGATAATCCGTGAACTCGATTCGCGAAAGCGCCGCCCTGAGGATTGTACATCGTTTACACAGAATCGGAGCTCGAACGCGCGTGCACCAACGTTCGATGGTTCCACTGGAATTTCTCGGTCATGCTAATCCGCGAGATGAAGAGACTGCGGAAAACGTGTCGCGGGAACGAATGTAAGGATCTAGGGACGGGCACGTAGCAGATCTACGGAATGGCACCACGGTGCCTTTTTCCTTCGACTGCTGATCGTCACGTCCCCGTTTTACCGAGCACGATTCTTTCTCCTGTCTTCGTGTCCCCGTTCTCGTGCTTTATAATCGTGAGATGAGCTACGTGAGCCACTAGTGTGGCGGAATTGAAACGGTGTGACACGTTCATTGTTGCTTTTAAAGGGGAACAATAATTTACATTATGTGAATGGTCTGACTGGTAATGGACAGATTTAGCGATTGCTGAGTCAGGTGGTCAATAAACGATAATTATGGGATTGTGTCTGTGGTTAGAAGGGAAGAGAATCTGTGTTGTATTTTTAAACAATTCGAGTTGAGGCCTTGATTGACATGTAGGATAGAGAATTTATAATTTGAGGAAGAGGACAGGGTATTAAAAAAGTTTCTTACCTAGAAAAAGGAATTTAAAAAGATACTAGTTCGTAAAACAGTATAGAAGCTAAAAATTTAAAACCCCAATATTTGTCTAGAACCACAGTTTTGTCTAGAACCACAGGGATGGTTCTTGGAAGGTCTAGATGTAGATCCACGTCTACATTTTCTAGTTATGGAAATATAAATATGCATGCGTTAGGAATAAATTATTAAGAATGAGTCAGGGAAGCTAAAATTTATGCAATTTAGTCAGTGAATTACAAGTACATCTGATTAAAGAATCCTAGATCTGTTTGTTCTAAATCGAAATCATTAATAGAGTTGCCACTGCAGAAACCTTTGCCAAGATTCAGGGATGCAAAGTCCTTCAGAGTGTTCTCGTTCTGAATATTAATGATCATTTGAATTACGTGGTTCTTTTCGAGTGGCGTTTCGCAGCTGTTTTTCAAGAGAAACTTGAGAGAATTTCACTGAGAAATGCTCTCACAGGAATATCCCAGGAATCATTGCATGGGAATTTCTAATAATATCTACGTTTCCAAAGAGGAATCATTACTGAAGAAAGTTCAAGATAAATCGACGTCAACCGTATAGACGCTTCTTCAAGACTTCTTTTATTTCTCACTTTGAATTTCAGTGATGTTTAATGTAAATCCCGTTCACAACGCGAATCTCGTTATATGTAACGAGGTAAACATAAAGTGTCAGAATAAAAGCAGAAATGCTGAGTCGTTTAAAAAAGTCCGCTGTTCATTTTACAAATACTAGCTGTCGCTTTAAATCGAATCTCATGACGAGTTAACTCGAGCATTTTTCTCCATTTGATTTCATTTCGAGATCCATTAGCGATCACCGCGATGCATATGACGCCTGACGTATCTGTCGAAAGTGCGATGGAGAACGAAGCTGAACGCCTCTGCATTATACAGTGATTTCCATAAAAGTAGAATAGAACTCGATCTCACGTACCACATAATGAAAATCAAATTGAATCATTTAACGTGTAAAACGATCGCGTACATTAAACGCCACAGAAAAACTTATAGTGATTTTAAGTCTTTAGGAAAGAATAATTTGATATAGAAACAGTTTTTCTCTAACAAAGAAGATACTTTAAGAAAAAGTGTATTAACGAGTATAAAAAGATTGAATGCAACGAATAGATATATTAAATAAAGATCGACTTAAATTACCATATGTCGTATGGCGTATTTCGAAATACGGGGAACTGAAGATTCACCTACGCAGCAGGAAAAGCGATTACGCCTCTTAATGGGATGACGGCTTTGAGAAGCTCTACTGCACTTGCTCCGGAATTGCTACATTGAAAGCTATTCTCGCTGTGGAACCAGAGAAATTATCTCGCGAGTAAGTAGTTCGTCACTTTGAGCTTTAGCAGACACTTATTAGCAGAGAGTATGTGAAAAATCGATCAATCCACTAGAGTTTACCACGTGGACATTCGCAAATGAGGAAAATTAATTGTGCTGCAAAATGGGTTCTCTCCTGCTCACATTTATTAATGTGTAATTCATTATGTAATTAACACGTTTTCAATTTAGAAGCTCACTTGTGTTCCCTAAATTAATTTAATGAAGTCAGTATACGGGTAATTAATATCTCTGGATTCAAAATGAATTTTACAACCTGCTGAATTAATTCTGGCGAGGGACCCTCAAACACAGATGACCCTCAAAACCGCGAATATATTAAAACGAGAATTCCAAAATTCCAAAACTACCAAATTTGTTATAGGAGTGTGCTCTAGGAAGTTCAATATATTGTTTGGACGAATTATGTACACTGTTCCTGCTTCAGTAGAATTTCTCATAATCATTTATTCCAGCCCTGAGGCACGTAACGATTGAAATGAGAAAGAATCTATAAATGCATTATTACTGTGGCATGGTATACCTTGAATATTAATCAATGCACACAGCGTGCGTGTGCGTGAACAACACATGGTGTAAGCTCGCGCGCCTGCTGAATCGTAATTAGGGGACTAAAGTCAGCATGTGAAATCAGAGACAGTAAACATCATTATCAGAGAACAACGACACAAACAGGGCAAACACTAGCAGCCTGCTGACGTTCCCTCGCTTTTAATCGCGCGTTGCAACGGTTCAAATATGCAGGCTACATATAATGGGTAATTCAGAGTTTTAGATTAATTAAGCAGAGAGTGAGAAGAGACGATGAAGAAAATATCTTCTATTTAATAAATGTGTTTTAGATATTCTACACTCCTCTATTCTTATAGTTTTCATATGCATTAAACAGGGTGTCTGACAACAAGTATCAGAGGTTTAAGGAGATGTAGTTACATACCACAATAAAACAAAAGTCAGGAATGACGAATTTATATCTGTGGTTTCCTAGTGATTAATTTAGAGTAGAAGAATTAAAAATGTACATGAAATGTATCTGACTGGACTTATTTTATATATCCATATAACTAAGCAAGATTTCAAAGGAATTCTTCAAAGATTTGAGGGCTGCTCGAATATGCGTCAAGTGCATTCCACGAGCGAGCCATAAGCATTTCAGTACTACAGACGAATCTGATCGATCAGAGAGGTTCTGGAGTTTACTTGACAATTTCTACGACTTGGTACCGAAAGGAAACTGGTCTCCGAGGACGCAGCATTGCAGGAAAGTATGCAAAAGGACAAAGACTGGAGAAGGAAATAACTTGCTGTTTATAGACCCGTGTAGTTGGATGGTCAATGACGCGAAACCTGAAAGCAGGAAGCAGCTCGAGGAAACCGTAAAGAACCATCTCTGCATGTAGAATGGTAAAAGGATAACCAAAGAGAAAAGTTTTGGGACAGAGAAGTACCAGAGTATCGAAAATGCATTTACTGTATTACATTACTGCGAGAAAACTGTTACAAGTACATAATTTTCATTTTTTAAAACTAATTATTTTAAAGCATATTGACTAGATGTGTTTACAGTGAAAATAGGGCATAGATGCTTAATTGTATCAAAGTGATAAAATTGTTTCCAGAAACCAATTGGAAAGCCAGTAAAAATGAGCGAATGCTATCACGAATCCAATAGGTGCAACTGAAATTGGAGGCTGAATTGGACCAGAATAAAGTAGAAAAGCGAATGTACAGATAAACATGATAGATCTGCAGTTAAATGCATTTGAGCTGAACTATTTGACTTTAACTCTGTTATATGTTAACAGCTTTTCTCATACGATATTGAATTTCTCCTGAGTTTAACTGGGATGCATCGAACAAATTGCATACTACCTATCCTAGGATGCACATATTACCTCATCTTTTACATTCAATATAATAGAGAATACCAAGGAAAATTTTGGATTAATAAACCAAAGAACTCTTAATTTTCTTTGAATTATAAATTAATCTTCATAAAACTGCAGTAACTTTATCATAGTATAGCGAATATGTATCTATGTATATACTATATCAACTGAGGGTCAGATCTTGTCAATAGCCTATGGACCTCTCGGGATAATGTCTGAACTCAAAATGGACCTCGAGGTCTCTTAAACTGCGTTTGAGTTAGGGACTACGAAAACTTGATGGTTCCTCGACGGTTCAGAAGTGTTGTTAGCCACCACCAGACTTCCTAGACTTCGCCTTAACTTCGTTGGAGTGACTAAACTTTATGGCTTCTTCACTCTCTCAATACAGATAATAAAGGCCTCCTATAATCTCCAAAATGTTGTAATATCCACTCAAGATTTTATATAAGAGCATTAAATTAGAAACATCTTTCCTGTTTACAAGGTACTATTATACCTTCCCAAAGCATTGAGATGCTACTTGGATTGACCTAGATAGATGCTACTACGTCCGACAATCCTTCACATTTCGAAGACAGTATTGGATTTCTCCAGATCTTCCAAGTCCTGATCGAACTTCTCGAATCCTAGCGTCAGCAAACCTCTTCCAACCATAAGAATCTGAATAAACCTCTCCAGGTTTTCTGCCGCCGGAAATCTTCTTAGAATTCTGGATCCACTGAAGTCCTCCTAACATCACTGAAATCCTGTTGCATTTGTCGCTACCATGACGAGCAAGGTGAAGAAGCATACACATGGATCGTAAATCGAAGGGAATGCTACAGTTCAATTGATTATTTTTTCTCCAAGCAGCAGTTTCGAGTAGACTACTTTCGCTACTCCAACAGCAGAGGCTCAAGTTGAATCGTCGAAAGCATAATCTCTCGAATTCATACCTTTTCCTTAAACAATGTAGAGACGAAGGCTTAACAGAGCCGACAATTCGGTGGAAATAAAGCGTACAATGGTGATAGAATCTCTTTGTTTTCCAAGTGGGGACGATATGGCAGAATTCCAAGGGAAAAGAAAGGTAATTGGTTTCTGTGCTCAGAATAGGAGGTGCGCGATTAACACGGCAAAAAATTGAATATATGAAGCTCTAAAATGGAAATATTTTTAAAGAGGAGAGTTACGAACAGAGTGACTTGATTTTGAGATGACTTTAGGAGGTTCCATTAATTCAGACAGTTTTCCTAAGTTAAGGTAGAACAGCAGCTTCAATCTAGAAGCATAAATCACAATAGTAATCAAATGGAAATTGCAAAGAGTACAACTGACCTCGCAAGAACAAAAATTTCGAGAGTAGAATCTGAATTTGTAAAAGAAGATTTTTGCTTCTATTCATCAAGCAAAAGACTTTGGGGAAACTTTCAAAAATCTGGTAGATCCGAATCACACTTCTAGAATTCC
This sequence comes from Calliopsis andreniformis, assembly GCF_051401765.1. NCBI lineage: Eukaryota > Metazoa > Arthropoda > Insecta > Hymenoptera > Andrenidae > Calliopsis > Calliopsis andreniformis. The sequence continues at coordinate 9,932,132 of NC_135063.1, forward strand.
CGTGGTGCGAAATTTCTATTTGAAAAGTAGTTTCGTATGTACTCGCCCGGAGCCACCTTCAATGAGAGGAATTTACGAGTTCCAAGAGTTTTTCATATTAAGAGTTTTACACGCGAATTCCTTCGTAAAGCTTCCACGATGAAATGTTCAAGATTCGGTTTAGTTTTGAACGCATGAAAATATGACTTTTCCTATTATTTAATATGTACTAAAAATGACGAAATAAATATCGCGAGTATATTCATAATACCCAAATAATGAGTTTTAATAAGAAGTTAAAAAAATCTATTTAATATTCATACATCTCAAATTTTAATATGGATTCCTCATTTATGTTACTAATAAGATATGGTTTCCATGAAAACCTTATGATGAAAACGTGTAAATTTATTCGAATCCACAAAAGTGTTCTTAAAATTCAGCCAGGTAATTGGTTTCTATTTTCAAGGGAAGTACCAATTTTCCATAAACTGAAATACATAATGAAAATTTAACATCCCTTGTAAGTGCTATAAAATTTTGAACATCCGATACGCGAAGAAATTTGACGCATATATCCCGTGTAGTTCCTGCTATGTCCTTACTTCGTGTCACTGCGTCTAACATATATGCACGTACCACTATACATATTTGTACTGCATAGGATTTTACGGGCGACTGCCTGTGAAAGTCACGAAATATATGAGAAGATGGTCGAATATTTTACAGGTTACCGTGAAAGTAGTCAATGCCTTTATATAAAGAAGTTAAAAGTTTATATAAAATAGTATAATCAATTTATACTTTGGAATTCATTTGTTATAATGAATTTCATTCAGTTAGAATATGTGTATACAGAGCTATTAAAGAAAGTGCAATAATATTACAAAATTTTACATATTTCCTTCCACAAGAGTCTACGAGGTCCCCTTTTATATAATATCAGACATTTTAGAAGGTATAATTTATATGTTAAAATAAAATTAAAATGAAAAAGATTTAAAAATGCACCTAGAATATGTATAAAATCTGTCTGACTTAATTTCTTCTACTGAATTATTCTACTGATACAGCCCAGTCCAATGTAACACTCCCAGTAGAATAAGTGTTCCAAGTCAGACATATTTCATTTTACGATAAATCTTATTTCTGTAAGAAAATCATTACGTCGTTATAACTCCAGTATCCAAGTTGAATGGGACAACACTGTCCATATCAGCTAGGTGGTTGCACTATTTAGTCGGTTCGAGGGATTACTTGTTTACGCATCTGACAAAACACACGTCACGAACCCACATATGTCATCAGTTGACAGAGGGCTAACTCACATCCAGTGGCTGTTATTGCAGTGTCCAGTAAAGCAGGGTCCTTGTCAGTAGCTGAACCCTGTCGTAATAATGCCGGAAGCACGCGCTGCTTCTTCGCTTGCCCAACACGCGCGTCATTAGGGCCCATTTCCCTGTAAATTTAGTCGACATTTACGGCCATTACACTCGGTAATTAGAATGCAAACTCATTCAAGAGACATCTTGCATTTAACGATCGATGAAACTTGCCTGCCTTGTAGTATATTCACTGAAATCTAAATTCGTAACTGAGATCATGAATAAGTGAACATGCACTGTGGGAATAGATGGATTTATTATTTTCAGAAAATTTTAGGGAAATAGTAGATTAATAATAGTTATGTATAGAATAGAGTGCAGAGTTTATAATATGTTATTTATTAATATTTAAGTATGACACCATATTACTAAGTTATAGTGATTACTAAATAGGTGAACGAGGATATCGTGATATATTTACTGTAAAAATATTCTAGAATAATAACAACTTAATAATGGGCATAGATATTCACTAAGAAAAGAAAATAGAAATATATTTAGGTCATATAGAATTCGAGAATCCCTAATTTTATTCTATCAATAATCATTCAATATAGAACTAAATTCCAACTGTATGCAAATAATTCTTGAGTCAATGAAACCCTATCAACCTCATAATCCTATTAACTATCAATTCCCGTTTATCAGTCGCGATCACAAAGGATGTCATGAAAGTCAGGCATGTCACACACAGGTGTCCAGTGAAATCCTATTTAACCGCATAGCTAAACTCTGTTGGCAGCATATTGCAAGATGATCCCAATTGTCACAGTAGCAATCAACATCAAATTAATTCCAGCTCCGTAACCCACGAAACTTCTGAAACGTTCGAACAACAGGGTTAGACGTGGTATTCCTCCCTCGGAGAAAAAAAAAAGTTCTTCTAAAAGCACTCCTTTAAGAGTGTCCTGTCCCTTGTAAGAAACAGTTCAGAAGAAAACAATTTCGAGATGGGCAATTGTAGCCATTAGCAGAGCGAGAGGACACGTATCCCCTAAGCGAGCATCCCCTTTTTAGAGGGCTCGAGGGGGTTCTCGCTCGGGGGGATGATTCAAGAACAATTCTAGCGTGTCGAAACGGCGCAATAAAACGTTCCCGCGGAGAAGCGTCTTGATGTTAGAGTGTCTACCCGTTTTTCAGGATGGACATTCAATCGGCGCAGAAGAACGAAAGCTTTTACCAGTGCTGCAGTGGATTCTGCATTGACCTGCTTCAGAAGTTCTCGGAAGAAATCGGGTTCACTTACGAGCTCGTCAGGGTGGAAGACGGCAAGTGGGGTACGCTGGAGGTAAGCTCGAACGAGTTCTCTGTGCAGTAAATAATAATTATCGAGAAGAGCCTGGTAAACACTCTCGCGAATGCACTCCTGCATCAGAGCATTGCTGGCGCTTTTGATTAATGATTTAATCTTAATGTGGGGAAAAAGCGGTTTTAGAGATTCAGAGACTCACTTTGGTCCGTTATCTATGGATATACGTTTGTGTAGGTACTTTCTGTTGATTAAAAAGTCAATTTTTAGTTCTTCTGTTGCGTTAAAACACAGTACTTTCGTATGAAAATAATCATAAAAATAGCTTGGAGGGATATTACACTTTCAAATTGTAACATTTATGCATTTCCTAGTAAATATGACTATACATTTTCTGGTACTTGTAGCTTAACGTGGCGAGAGGTGAATTCTCAACGATTAACTTACTTACTGTATCTCCTGAAAATATTTTCAAGTTTTCCACTTAAGAAACTTCAATATGTACTCTCTCAATTAATGAACACTGAATCACTGTCGATTACACTTTATCTTCATACCCTTAAATAAGTAGCGATAAAGTTTGAGTAAGCATTAAAGGGTCAAACGATCTCCCCTGTAAAGCGGATTAGAAGATTTCCATTCTCCCTCAGAAGGGATTAGTTTCAATAATCGCAAAATGGGCCGCGAAAGTCTTGGAAGTCCAAGTATCGATACAGTCGCGTTCGATCTCGTTTAATCCACGCTTTTAGGTTTTAATACTGGGAACGAGTATCGATGCGCCGACGATACAGATTAATTTCACGCGTAATTGCGTCGGCGTCCATTAACGACGCCCTAGAATTTGCGTCGGAACGAGACTTTCGAAGCTCGTAATGGTATTGTTACTTCAACGCCATCGAAATGAACATATTTACAGGGCCATGCATTTGCATATAAGCGTACGTGCCCTATGAGATGTAACTTCGAAAACGATGTACTTGAATTTATTATAACAGTTACAGCGACCGTCAATCGATCGTCGCGCAGTAATGTGGACGAAGGTAGGCGTTCGCGTGCCAGTGGACGAAAAGCTGTATCACGTATTATTTGTACGCAGAATGGCAAGTGGAACGGTCTGATAGCAGATCTAGTGAATCGGAAGACCGACATGGTGATGACGTCTCTGATGATTAACTCTGAAAGGGAAGCCGTAGTCGATTTCACGGTGCCGTACATGGAAACTGGAATCGCCATTGTGGTGGCGAAGAGGACTGGTATCATATCCCCTACTGCCTTCCTCGGTGAGCATCTGTGAATGTTTTATTTGTCGGTCAGTTTTGTATTGCAGTCGTGATGTATTTTTGAAAGCAAAACATTTTGGGTTCACTGAAATTTGTAGTATTTCAAAATTGGGATGGTTTTGGTCATTGATATGTGTACTTCCAGTTATTTGATTGAAAGTATTCATTCTGTTAGGAAATGTTCATTCTATACATAATATCTATAGAGTAATATCTATGTAGCAAATGAGTGGAATTTTTTTCTAATTTAGACAATCTTCTCAGAGTCACGAAATTATTATCCTCACTAACAGTGAATGTTAAATAGAAATATGAAACGCGTATTACTAACGAAGAGAGCTTCTAGAGAATGACGCTCAGTTTTTAATGAGCAGCATCCACTTATGAATAATATCCACTTCTTGGCGTATATAGTTAATATCGTACGAGTTATTAGCACTTAAACTTCAAGAAGCATTTGGTAATATACAAATTTGAAAATTTGAATATTTGAAAATTTGAACAGTTGAAAATTTGAATATTTGAAAATTGGAACATTTGAATATTTAAAAATTTGAATTCTTGAAACTTTGAATATTTGAAAGTTTGAAAATTTTAAAGCTTGAAGATTTGAGAAATAGAAATATTCAAATGCTGGAAGTTTTTAAGTTTGCATCCTCAGCAACTTAAAAATGTGGAAACTTCAAAACTTTAAACTTTAAAATCTTGGAAAGCTGCTAAATTCTCAAATTCTCCAAGCAGATAAAAGTAAAGCATACGAAGTAAAATATTTTCACGAGATAACGAGGCTATTCATGTGCCACCTTGACAGAAGATAAGGTATCGAATATAACAATTTTCTAAAATCCCAACGGAACCCATTAAGGTAGCAGGGAAGAGAATCTATTCGTCAACGCCTGTATTATGAATAATTTACGAGCTGCCTACGATGCAATTGCTTTCAGAACCGTTCGACACCGCGTCTTGGATGCTGGTTGGTATTGTCGCCATACATGCAGCCACGATAATGATACTTCTTTTTGAATGGTTATCACCATCCGGTTTCAACATGAAGGTAAACCCTTCAGGCGCTGCGCAGAGACTGGTATTATTAATTTCGCTTCTTACTACTTATGTATGGCTCTTCATCTCCCAAGCACTAACTCCCTATTAAGCAAATTACTAGCTGGACGATATCGTTCATCTTAATGACACTTTACCTGACGCTGCCGCTGCAAAAAGGAGATTAATTACGGATAAAACTGGCGTCGTGCTCCTTAAAATACTACAGACTTACGTCGATATTTTTATTTACGCAAATTTTAGTTTCCTTCTTTACACTTTTCCAATATTCACTGCTTGACATCACTTTATGGTACACATTACGCTTTCGAAGTTCATAAACTAAATGGCACTTAAGACTTGCATAGAATGCTCAAAAGTTTCCACTTTGTTTCTCCGTACTCCACGTTGCACGTACCTTATAGTTTGTTAATAGTTCGCAAGATGTTAAACTAGACAAGTCTCCTGTCTCTCCCAACTCCAAAATCAACTCTCATTCTTTTACCCTGCATGTTGTCTAATAAAAAAAACACCCACCAAATATATTTGTTATATTACTCTGAAAACCTACAAAGCTTCGCCAAATGAGAATCTAACGCTTTAAAAGATTGTACCTTGTTGAGTATTTCCCATCAGTCCTCGCTGTCTCATAGACATTTACTAAATTGCGAATTCAGTGTTCCGACAAAACATATTTGCATGTATTTCCATTTCTATTCTCCCCTTTCCCTCCCGCCCTAAGTAGAATGTTTCTTTCTTATCGTGCCGCTGTAACTGCGCCGCTTAACAGTAATGGCTACACATGTATCAAACCGTGATACCTTCGCTGCTTGCAGAAAAATCCGTCGCCCAACCATCGTTTCTCTTTCTGCCGCACGTACTGGCTGGTCTGGGCCGTATTATTTCAGGCAGCCGTCCATATCGATTCTCCCAGGGGATTCACAGCCAGGTCGGTAAAGCAATTTTTATCGGAATTAAAATCTAGCCCGTAAATCATACCAGTGAACGCCCGACAATAGGAGAAAGCTCGCGAAACCTAGTTAATGACGGTATCTCCTATCGTGGGAGATCAAACGAGATCAAAGGATCGCCAAGAGCTTGGAAAATTCTATTGTCAGTGAAAATGTCTGCATTTGCGCGCCCTATGAATCCATCTGTTTCTAGCGTCTCGAGAATACAGTAATAAAGTGTCCTCAAATCCTTTAAATGATGACTGTCGTAACTATCTTGGCTAACAAATTAGTTGGCTTTATAGCTGTATTCTTTGGACGTTTTTGATTATTAGTTTGTGTTCTTTTTTTGAAACGATTTTCTCATGTAAAAATATTGGATAATACTTTCTCTGTTTAATCTGGTATTTGTTCTATTAAGATTGTTTCTTGGTTTAGGTGTGTGGAAGATACAATAGTGATTTGATTAAGTTTTGTATTACAAGATGGCACAGTAAGCTTTCTTACAGAACAGAATTTACGGAGAAAGTTTATGAATGTCGTTTAAATCATAAAATAATATCTTAGATTATAGTGTGGATTCGCGGAACGAAATGTATTCCCAAAGGTGGAATACTTTCGTCTATGTGCCAAGAAACCCTATCTACTCGTAACATTATCTGTGAAAAATGTTGCTTTCATTTTTAGTGTGGCGCACAGAGAATGCAAATGCGTTCGCTCTGCGTTGCTCTTAATCTATGCAAACACGATAAATCGTTCTAAAGCGACATCTTCGAAAACAGAGTAATATAGTTCAAACAGTAAACGATATTAGTTACTGTATCGGATTGATTATTTATTCCAACCGCTGCTTCGACAAGCATAACACGTTCTCGAGATTAATGGACGAATATGATAAATGTTTAATCGAACATTATGTCGAGGTAATATATGTGAGGTTGACGTTTACAACGTGGAAGTGGGAATAATATATATCCTTATTTTTATATTATTATTTTGTAGTGGGGATGAAAAGGCAGAAGGGCGAAAACGATATAAATCACGTATTTTCATTTTCGGGATATTGATAGCTATTCGAAGTTTTGGGCTTCGATTCAGTATTATGCACTCGTGATAGATGTACTTAAAGTCAGTAGGTAGAAGTGTATTAGATATGAAACATGTTCGAGAGGCAATGATACAGCTAGACAACAGGTGTCAGAAATTTGCAGATGTGACTACCCAGTAACATACGACGAAATAGAATAATAAATAGAGGTAGAATAATAAAATTGCGTTTGAGAATCCGTCTCCGAGTTATAAATTATTCAAAAGAGACCAAGCTACGCATGAAACGTGTCTGACTAGACTCATTCTACTGACATCGTTCCGCCTGGCCTAGCTACTGTGCGCTGACAGTAGAACAAGTTTACGAGTCAGACACGTTTCAGAATTTCGTAGCTACACTTCGAATACAATTTTGTCCCTTTTTATTCTTGTTTTATTTTAGTATGTAGACTCAGCTTTGAAAATTTTTTACGTGCATTATGGAGCAGTTTGTGGGAATAAATCTGTTGAAAATATACTCACCATAAAATCTGTCAATATCATGTGTTGCTTTCGAAAGATTTTATCGAATTTTCACTAACAATAAGTAGAAGCTCATGTAGCTACATCCAGTTGTAATACCTTGAGGATATAGGTACACGTGACATCAGAGCAACACTCACAGTCGAACCAGACTCTATCTACCTCGAAGCACTTCTCTCTAAGGACACATATTCATCAAACAATTGTCCCCGCGAATGAAGCTTCTAATACCAACCCAGTTGCACCAAAACCCCAGCACACCCCTCACCACATCACACTTTACAGAGTAACACAAAAAATCCAGCACTTCAGAGATCCCCCATTACCATTCATAACACGAGCCACTCAACTGATCAACTACAGTGAAATGCACAGAAGGATAATGATCGATCAATTAACAATTCACGCTGCATACCGTTTCTCAATAGTCTTCGCGCCCCTAGTGTCCCTCTGTCCCCGTCAGCCATCACATCGATGGCCGAGATTATCGTTATCAGCGTGAAAATTTCGCGAGCAATCGCATCCCAGAGAGTGAACAATCCATCCATAATTATTCAGATTCATGACGAACGTGTGGGCGTTGTTCGCTGTGGTGTTCCTCGCCATATACACTGCCAATTTGGCCGCCTTCATGATCACGAGGGAGGAGTTCCACGAGTTCACGGGGGTGGACGACCACAGGCTGGCCAAACCGTGGTCCCACAAGCCGATGTTTAAATTCGGCACGATACCATGGAGCCACACGGACAGCACTCTGGCGAAGTACTTCAAGGAGATGCACGCGTACATGAAGGCCTTTAACAAGAGCAGCGTGGCGGAGGGGATCGAGGCGGTGATCAGCGGGTAAGCTGCGAAACCTGATCGCTCGGGGCTCGATAATAGCGCGGCGATTGCCGAAATTGCTGGCTGTTGTTAAACTTGGACACGCGACGTTTAACCGCGCCCTTCCGCTTAATGCTCTGGTATATATCTCGTTATCGGAGTTTGGGAAACGTCGCTGCTACTCACCCTCGCTGTTCCAACAAGCTTCTGCTAATCTGCGAATAAGTTTGCTCGGTTTTCGTGATGACGATTAATCCGCAACTATATTTGCTGCTGGTAGACTATGGCATCGAGTGGTCGATGTATCGAGGTAGAGTGGTTTTGGGATTAATTTCTGCCGTAGGATTAAATAACAAATGGAGAACGGACGTGGCTTGCTAGCAGCAACGTAGTTTTCCTGGTACAATTATGCCAGCAGCGGTGCTGATTATTGAACGCCTCGTGTTTCATTGCAGGGGTGTTTCGAGGGGTTGGTCGAAACTTTGAGGAGGAGTAGTGTGCCTGAGAGGCAGACTGAGCCAACTTCGTTTCTTTCAATGTTGAGTTCTATGTGCCACCTCACTGTTTCCTTTTTATTACTGGAGATTTATTTACATTATCATGTATAAGTACTTAAACACTTTCACTTATTCAAATATGTCAAAGACAGTAAAAAAATTGTATAATATAGTTTTGGCTACAAATCTTATCTCTGACGATTATATGCATCAAATACAATACTATGAAATATGTTATCATACTTGAGTCTTTATTGTCTAGAAAAATAATAAAAAAGAATTTGGGTCAGTTTGGCTGTAAGGTACAGATTGGTTGGGGCGAAACCGAATAAAGGTTGTTGGGTCAGGCTTGAGTTCAAAACGTTCTTTACGAGGAACTCTTAGAATACTAACGAGGAAACCCAGAAAACTTAGTTAAATGCTATTGAGATAAGGCTGAAGTTTATCTGGAAAGAAGTTTCGTTCAACCGCGTAGTTTATGGGATTCAACGGTACTGTTGGATGTTAAATCTTTTTATTCTTATTGCAGAGAATTGGACGCTTTTATCTACGATGGAACGGTTTTGGACTATTTAGTGGCGCAGGATGAAGACTGTCGATTGCTGACTGTAGGGTCCTGGTACGCCATGACAGGATATGGGCTTGCTTTCTCGAGGAATTCGAAGTACTTGCAGATGTTTAACAAGAGACTACTGGACTACAGAGACAACGGTACTAGATCTTATCACGATTGCAATATAACTGAGCTAGAAACACGAATTTACTTTACCTGAATTTCCCTTTACATTTTTTAATATAAAATGAAACATTCCTGAAATAAGCCTAGTTCTTTTTATGCAAATTTGAAAAAGTATTATTCAAAATGGAAACAAAAGGTAGCGTAATTTCAGTTCGTTGGTTTTTAATTAAAATATGGAAAATGTTGGTGTATTTAAAATAGCAGTAATTTTAAATAGTGATTTACATTTTTCATTATTTTTTTGTGTGAAGACCTGAACAGTAAATGTTCATCAAAGTAATAACAATTCACGTGAAAGACTAAAAACAAAATCAATATCCAAAAAATGAGTTTTTGTAATGAATTGTTCTCAAATCTGCCCAAACCGACTATAATAACATCAAAGGAACACCTCTTAAAACTTCACCAATAATACCCTCTGTACTCTGAAATTATAAAACTGTTTGACTTCCCACGACCCACTTTACCTTTCTCATTATTACAACCGATGTCTCCTCGGCTTAGTTTGGAAAATATTAACGAAGGCACACGACACCCAGGGCAAAATTAGAAAGCCATTTCCCTTGTGTGCGCCGCTCCAATTAAAGCGTGAGCTTTTAACATTTCAGGGGATCTGGAGCGCCTCAGGAGGTACTGGATGACGGGCACGTGTAAGCCAGGGAAGGAAGTGCAAAAGAGCAGCGATCCCCTGGCACTGGAGCAATTCTTATCCGCGTTTCTATTACTGATGATGGGAATTCTTTTGGCCGCGGCCTTCCTGCTCCTCGAACATCTGTATTTCAAATACGTTAGACAGCATCTGGCTAGGAGCGACGGTGGCGGCTGTTGCGCACTTTTCAGCTTGGTAAGCCTGTTTCCACTCTCCTGATCCATTTCTTTTATCAGTAATAATTTCAACCTCTTCACTGAGGTTCTTTTTCAACTCCAGATACAAGAATGTACCTTAACCACACAAGGTGTGTTACTATTGCAAGCTTAATGTTCAAATCTGTTAATCAGTGAAATCATACTTAGCAAGAATTACTTATGTTAAGTCGCTATGATACTCTTCTGATCTATCTCACCATCCACATATCGATCACAATAGTCTGAGCGTTTCTGTCGCGTTGAAATTTTCATTAACGACGTATGCATGTCGGTCGATCCAATCTCTCGCGCAGGAAACACTGGCGAGATCGATCCTCCGATTCTTCGAGTTCATTCATGCGTGTGATTCTGTTAAAGAGCATGGGAAAATCCCTGACGTTCCGCGGAGCGGTTTACGAGGCCCAGGATATCCTGAGGTACCACAGATGCAGAGATCCTATATGCGACACACACTTGTGGAAGGTCAAGCACGAACTGGACATGGCCAGGATTAGGATACGGCAGCTGGAAAAGGACCTCGAAGCACACGGGATAAAACCCAGTCAGACTAAGTACGATGTCGCCCCATTTAATTCCATTTAACGTTCCGAGATCAAAAGTACATGACTCTGTGTACGGCAATTGAAATTCCTGACCACGGGTCAACCGAGGGGATCTCAAAGGGCAGCCTTCTGGAAATGGCGAAACTATTTGGAAATACTTTTGAAATTCATTTCTGTGGGACTATTTTATGTATCCCTTGAACAATATTTAGCATAATTTTCCGATAAATAGTCTAGTCTTTTTTATTGTTACGTAATATGCAGAGTAAGTCTGTTTAACACAGCTCTTGCAATAATTTAATTTCAGACTTATGGGACACTATAAAATAGTTAAAAGAGGAGACTGATGTATAGAAATTTTTTCCTTACGCTTTTAACTTAAATAATGTTCATGTGGGTAGTGTTTCAGTCCAAACTAAGTAACATAAAATCGAACATTTAGTAGTATATCAATTTTCTAAGTTTCAAAGTTTCGAGATCCAGTCGGTGATCCAGGAAAAGGAAGGATACCTTAACAGAACCCGAGTTTCTCGATAAGACCTAGCGATTCGCGAGTAAAAGAAACCGGACCCAACATTCGCGACCGCTCGACCACTTTCACCATCCGCTATTCGATGCAGTTCCCTACTTCGTTTGCTTTCTTCCAAGTATTACTCGCTTTCGGTACGAAATAACTCGCAGAGTGCTAAAGCTTGTCTCCAACGAAGTTTCACGGGCGGACCGTCGTTCTAGAAAGCTTTCCCTATACATCGACCGCCACCCCAGACCCCCGAAATTACAGAGATGTTCGTAAAGCGGAAGTGGACCCGCACGAACGAGATCTACGCATGCTATATTGCATATAGTTATATTTCACCTGTATTCCACGTAAAATTTGCAAGGATTTAATCTGGGTTTCGCACTCGACGCAGAAACTTGGACGTTCGGCTGTGAACTGACTCGTTCCTGTGTTCGTGGAACACTCATCTTTGTCGGATAGTTAACGCCCGATTAATTAAGGCAACGTCTGGCGTTATTTCGAGGCGACCATACGTGCGAATCGAGCTTAAATCCTGACCCACTTTCTGACGTCACATGGAGCCTGGTTCTCGCACAGCATGCACCTATCTACTGATATATATATATAGATATACATTTGCGTACACAGACACGAAGTGTGTATATAATATTCACGTGTATATAGGTACATTAATATCGTGATATCGGCACAAGCATATCATTTCCTTCTAGCTCTTCTTATCTACCCACGCAGTTTTATGCACAGTGCCGATCGTAATTTTGGGACCACCCGTTAGAGAATCGAAAACAGATCTCATGGAAAATCGATGAACTGTGTGAAAGCTATTTACCAGAGAAAATTTAGGGTTCTGAAGGAAGATGATTTCACAGTTTTAGTCGTCTTTTTAGTGCCTTTATTCTATTTAAGAGTATGAAATTGACCCTCATTGTAGGCACGTTATCAATTCCCTGATTATACTTCTTGGCATATTATAATTTTCTTATCTTGCATCGTAGTGCATGAGTCTGCAATACCCATTTCTTACTTGAGATGAAATTATAGTTCATAATTCTTAGAATCATTGCTATGAAATGATAATTGAAGTATTCTTTAAATGTAGAAAAATATAAATCTTTGAGTATGTGGGATGTTTCTGAACTGTGGATCTGATATTAGACAATTACACTCTGGATACAATATTGAGTTATATCAGATTAGTCATTTAATAAGAATTGTACAAGAATGGTATAGAAAGTGTACAAAAATTTCTTAAGTTTCTGATATAACTCACTTTATTTATTACAGCAGATGTATTATTTATACACCATTACTGAGCTCAATTCTCAACACTTCAATCAACCCACTGCAACCACATTAATAACTGCACTGGGACACAAAGAGCTGAAACTTTCAATAGAAAATTTATTAACACATCCCTCTTATTTTAACATAAATTCCACCTTCAATACTAATCACCTAATTTATATTCACAGTATAGAAACACCCTACATACTGAAACAATACCCGAGTAGATGCACACAACTTGCAATTAGAGCAGACTGCAGCAGAAAGTAACAGTAGGTGGTCTCAAGCTTATGACCGACAATGTACCTTCACTGCATCACGTAAGAGACTATTCCACGGTGAATTGCCTTCGGATTTTCTATATTTCTATATTAAAAAGTTACACCGCGAAAACAAGGAAGAGAAAAGAACGAAAGGGGAGCGGGGAAAATGTACGTAACAGAGGGAAAGAACCTGCGCTGGCTGTGCAGAAAAGCAGAACTTCTCAGCGACACGAGATCTCGAGAAGCTTCCCAGAAAGCAGGAAAAGTTTGTTTTGAAAACTTCATCGGGATCAGCCCGAAGGTGTTTGCCTAGTATCTTGGTGTATTATTTCGACCAATCGTGAACCTCGTATAATCGAACTTCCGGGACAATCAGCCAAGATTTCGCGATATCGCGAGCGCATAAATGACAAACTTCGAAACTTTCGATCTACAGTTTTAGAAGAAATAAAGCAGTGGATGAGATCTCAAGGAAAGACAATTCTGAAATAGGTCAACGTTATCTTCATGACCTAATCTTGTTTTATTTGTACGAATTCCTTGACTAAATTTCCTCATTTAATTTAAAAAAAAACACAAGCTTCACACTTGCAAGAGATAACTACTCAAACCAGAAAACAAATAACTAGTTGCAATTACAGCTGCAACCTGTGATTATATCTTACGAAATGGACAAGCTTTCTTTAACAACCATCGACTGTTAAAAATCCTTTTACATTTCCACACACTTGCCACCGAATCGTTCTTTTTTTAATGGCGTTCTACGTGACTGAGTCGAACTAACAGAGCTTAAAGTACCGCGCTGAGGTAAATACTAGAGGAAAAGGAGGAAAGAGATCTCGTGTCACGAGAAGCTGCTGGTCCATATTAAAGAATGGTTTGATGACGATGGTGGAAGAGAAGCCTGGCACATATCCACGTCGGCTTTTTTAAAGGAGGAAAACCGGAAGTCTCGGCTGGTGGCGAGGATGCTTTCAAAGCTCGGACCGCCATTCACAACCGGAGCCATTGGCGGTGGAAGCACCGCATCCGCTACCGCCATACTTCGATTCGTAAGTCCGCAACGCCCACAACACGTAAGAATGTTCGGTGACGTAGAAACCGATAGAAATATTACCTTGTCGATGTCGAATGGTTTGCTGACGAACGATGTTCCTGTGCGCTGATCTGTGGCCCGAGGGAAACATCTCTTGTGCACCGTCATCTCTCCCTATCATCGCAGACAGTACTTCGTGAGATGGAACCATTCATTTCTTTTTATTTGATATAAGAAATATAGTAAAAGTGATTCAGTGAAGTAATTTTCTGGCTGAATTTGAAATAACGTGGCTGGCAGATTGTAGTGTTTGATTTTCATCAACTTAATAAAGTTAACGTGTTTCGAATTCAGAGATATAAAATTGTACGGTACTTATGAAAATTAAAATGCTTGTTTTCTAGCGTACCACTTGGTCTCAAAAGAAAGCTCATATCATTAATTCTCCCGTACGTAGAAATATGTAGGTCATAACGAAGTTATTTTTAATTAATTAATTTAATTTATAATTAATTAATTGACGAGGAGGTAATATGATTATAATTTAGAAAAAAATAGAGGATATAGAATTGATCAAATATTTCCAGTCTGATCAAAGCATTCTTTTTCTATCTCCTGAATATAGATAATAAGTAGAAGTGCCCAGCGTATGGTCAGACTCGAGTCTATCGTTTCATAAATCTCGTATTTTTAATTCTACTTCAGTTCAGTTTGCATAATAAATGCATGTGTAAAGTAATAATCAAAATATTCTACTATCGCTCATAATATTAAAAATTACTTTCAAAATTGGCGACTTTACCATTTCATAGTTTTCTTTCTTCTATCATTTACTAAAACTGGTTTAGACATCTAAAACTATTCATGTCCTTTCCTCTAAAAATCAATGAAATCATCCACCCCTGATAAATCCTGTTTACCCAACATCCTCCAAGACACGAGGAAAGTTAAATTAACCATCCTGGGTCCCGACATCACCGTGCAGTTTCCCTAAGCATCTTCTTCCGCACACACGAGATGTATTTACTAGGTCACGGATGCCACAACTTGGCACAGGGACAACAGCGTAGAGCGCCAACGACCAAACGTCCGAAAAATTCACGGTTGTTTGTTCGCCAGCTGGTATCGTTTCGAGACGACGAACATTAAAACGAACTGAAAACTGAAAACCTGAAGCTTCGCGTGACATATGGTACACGCGTGACAGCTGCGGCCTCTGCTTAACAGGACACGATATTGTCCTCCGTCTGGACGCATCTGAAATTCGGAATCGTCTCGAATATCGATCTGAAACGGAGTCCAACTCATCGTAGAAACTCTATGAAGTTTCCTAATTGTTATTCAACCTCAACGTTCCTACGTCACCTCGAAGCGTCTCTAACAGTGCAGGGAGATGGCGAATCAGCGGCTCGGTTCTTCGTCGTTTCGCAAAATAGACGGTAAAATTGCCGCGGCAGCGAAACGAGAGGAATCGTACGAGTCGTTCAGACGTCGATAAATCCATGCATTGTCGAGGGAAGATGAAATCGATATCGTGTGACTCGGCGAGGCTCAGTTTCGTGCAATTCTTCTGGTGTTCTTTGGTACGGGCGACTAAATGGCGAGGAAAATAATTAGCCAACGCCGAGCGCCACGAGGATCGATAATAATCGTAGATGAAGTGATAAGGGTAGACGTAAACTAGTCGCTTCGCTTGTAGTATCAGAAAGTTTGCTTACTCGTACTCGAGAATCTCTTTTTTACCGTTTCGTTTTTGAGATCGTGTCTTTTTCGTATCGTATCGACCTGCTCACTTTTTCATGTGCTCGATAGCATGGCATGCGAGTTTTCAACGACGAATTTTCGATCGACTCGTCGGGAGGTACCGTGAACGCATGGAAGTCACATAAATTGTCTGTGATCGCGACAGGCCGACGAAGCTGGAGAGCGATTTATGCTAGTCGAGGAAATTTGTTGAAAATTGGGGAAAACCAGGGACAGCGAAATAGCGGGGATGCGTGTTGCTTGTACGGGGTGCGTCACTTGTTACTAGGGTCTGACATTTTTTCTGTTTTTGAGAGTATGGGAAAATTGTGAGAAATAAAAAGCAATTTTAAAAAAAATATAATAAGAAGATAGAAGGATAGTAATTTTACTGTATGATTATATTTTTAGACTATAAAATATGTTAAATCGTGGTCTCTGTTAACAAGATATTACTTTTTTGAATATTTTACATTATCAATTGTCATACAAAAAATAAAGTATGATACAGAACGTTCGACAAGAGGTTATAAAGGCTGATTCTATGTGTCAAAAGGGGAAGAAAATAAAAAATAACGAAATGGCGTTAGAGACTTCGTTTCAGAGTTATTAATTCTTGCAAAAACGTGTAATGTTAATGTGGAACATGTCTGATTTGGCACTTACATATTCTACTGCTCGCGTGCACTAGACAAGTCAGACACAGCGAAGTAGAATAGGTCCCTAGTCAGACACAAAGACTGAAACAAAATTTCTTCTGTCGTTTCTTTCGTTTTGACATGTAGAATCATTCCTTACAATTTTTCCTAATTGTACTTGCGTTCCTGAGTACCAAATTTAACAAAAATATTTTCTTGTACTATCGAGAACATAAAGAATATGTTAGACTCTAATGTCAGCTGATTCACTCTGTATGTGCATATCTATCTATGTATTCGTAATCAGCATGTAACAAATCCACGAACTCGATAGATGGAATTTCTGTTGAATCTAGATTCATCGATACTATCGACGTCGCCAGGCCTAGAGACATGACGAGGAATCATGTGGTCAGCACGGAGTATGCCGATAAATTTTTACCACCAGAGATTTACAGGTACACGAAACACGAATTTGATACTTCGAAAACCATTTCTAGAAACCTTTGTAAAAAATACTGAACACATATAGAACGAAGAAACTTGAATATGTATTTAGTTTTTATGTTTCTTGTAGATCATTAAATTAATCGTTTAAAAACTCCTTTTTAACAGAGTAAAAAGAAATTATCCATTCATAATCTGATCTCAGATAATCACGTTCTATTTTCTATTAGTTCGTTAGTCATATCAAGTCACAAGTTTACGCACGTTAAACACTAACTCTACATAGAAACTTCCACTTTCATCTACGTCACTCTGACCCACCCTGTACAAAGTTCAATAGCTTCTCAACTACTAAACGCAAACACTAAACTCGTCTGTACTTTAACCAGATTCTCCGTTCACCTTCCCCTAAAATAACCCAAACCACAACCCAAAAAGACCTCGCAAGTTACACATAAGCATATCCAAATGAACTCTCATTTAATTTACAAAACAGTTACTCACAGGTTTGCTCCTACGTAATCCAAAAATTAATCATCTGTGTAAACTACTAACTGTCTCTACAGTCACTAAAAGCATCCCTCTTTCCCCGTCTACCTCAAACGCCTAAAACAATAATTCGGTACACTTATACTCGGTCAAACCTCAAAGTCAATTTTCCCAAAAACGAAGCGTGATAGCAAATATTTGTATTCCACATTTTCGTCTTATTTCTTCATACAGAATCATCCCCTTTCCACTTGTATCATCAGTTCTGGAACACCCTGCATATTAATATTAAAAACCTTTATGAAAAAGAGTAAAAGAAATATCTGACCATTTCTTAAAAGAGATATCGAACTTCTGTCTCCAGGATCCCAGATGACGGCGCAGCCAGGACGGAGATCGCCGAGATGGAGACAGTTCTGTGATCGTAGAGAACCGGCTCCGATCGCCTAAGCCCGCCAGCGGAAAGGGAAGCGCGACTGTGAGGGTCCTCCGCGAGCAGATCGGATCGCCTCCCGTTTTCCACAACGAGTTTCCTGCCTCGGTAGCCTCGTCGAGGCTCCCCCCGAAACGCGAACACCCGAGACAGAAGGTGCCGTCTGAAGCCCTGAGACAAGCTGACAGAGAGACCTAAAGCACATATCGTGCAGGAGGGAGGAGCTGCGAGAACGTTCAGTGCCTAGAGAAAGACCGAGTTTCCATCGTTTTCCTACCAACGCGTGCTCTTTCTCATCGCCGAGGCTCGAACGGGCTCGCCACAATTGTTCCTTCGTGAAGAACAAGAGATACTGGCTAGTTTGCATTGTGATCGCGTCCACGAGACTGTGACGCCTCTCCCTTGGACATTTTTTAAAGACTGTGGTGTTTTTCTCGTATCGTCCACGAGACGCTCGACTATTGGTCGTGCGAGCGTGAAACACGTTTATATTTTACACGGAACACAAGAGAATCAGACTGATCTCGATGGAGGCCGATCGAGAAGAATTCGATACTTCGAACGCGTTATTCAGGGATCTCGCTGAAACATGGCCACGTAGTGTTTTATCGTACGCGAGGAGAAAAAACGAGTAGACTGTGTTTATCATTTTTTCGAGGGAATCGTTCAGTTCGAATGGGTTATACTTTCGTTTCAGTAGGATCGTCCTCGAGGCGTGTCTCGTTTGATTCGGTGAAACTATCGAACGACACGCGTTGATGTTTGAAATTGATCACTGCGGTTTGGAGAGATTTGTGGGGTCCTTGAGGGAAGAAATTTGATGGGGAAATTGGAATGGTTGGAACCAAGATGAATCGAAAGGTAGAAAGGAGTATGCAAATTTATTCAGGCAGCAACAATGCAATAGATAGTTTATTGAAATTCCTAAATCTTTTGAGAGCTCATTAAACTTTGTACACAGAACTTCCAGCCCGTTTCTAAAAAACGGGCGATCATTGGTCGTTGAAGATCGTTCGTTAAAACGAACGGCATGGCCAACTGAGAAATCAATCGCGATATCTTAATGGAGAATGTCAATGTGTATCATACGGAGGTAAACTGACATTTAGACATGTCATATATACATATACATATATATATATATATATATTTAATACGTAATGTACACACGAGCTACTATTACAAGTTAAGTATGTATATTGTGGTAAACGATCAAATATTCTAAAAGAAACCTACTTCCGAAACGTAATATGCTCAACAAAACGTACACGTATAAAATAAATTCACCGGGTATAAGAAACTTTAATGGATAACGCATCAAGGAGTGTCAGGTGTCTTGTCAAATTTTGGATTTTGAAGTGAGAAAGTACAGGGGATGGTCCGATAATAATTGTCAATTTAAATGGCTTTGAAATTTTGAGAATCAGAGGCAAATTAGGTTCATGAAAATTACATGCTTTATGACCATACATGAAGGTACTGTTTTAATTCTTTGAATATTGATCAGTTGTAAGAATTTGTATTTTTAAATGACACGAATTTGGAAGGTTTCTTTAATTGCATAGACACATGAAACTTGGAATATTTGGATAAATCTATTGAAGCTCCAATGGTAATGCAATTTTTATTAAAGATAAAGCTGATAATTATTATTAAACTACCCTTTTTGTTAAACTTATCGATCTAATTGAAAAAGCAGAGAACCATGAATATAGAATCAGATCAATACGAGAAAGAAGAAAACGAAATATTTTACAATATTCCTAACTTATTAGGAAAAAATTACGTGAAAAAAGTACCAAATTCATAGTTACATCTTAATCTTATGCCTGAGGCAGCGTACAACCTAAACACTAATATTTTTTTAAATAAAAAGAAGCATAGACTTCATTACACAATCGTCAAGGTTTACTACCTTTCTGACATCCTGACACTCCACGAATTTTGCAAGCGAAATCTATCCTCGTAAACGAATAGTTGAAGAAGGAAGTCCTTTTTGAGCCCAGAGATAAAACCAAGAACTTTGTGTGTGTAGGAATCGAGATAGGTTTAATGTTCTAAAACTACGTCCGCTGTACATATAACGCATCGTATATAAGTCACGAAAATAACTCACGGGAAACTATTACTTTTCGTTCCTTTAATTCAACAGTTCGCTGTAAAAACGCTGCATCGATTTTGGGGATCGTTTCAACATCGATCGATCCACTAGAGAAATATAAAGAACGCAAGAATTCGTTGAAGAAATATTTCTCCTCGCTTCCACTTCGATCAAAGTTTCATTTCAGATTCTCGAAACTCGCCAGACGATTGTTTCGCAGAGCCCTACTTTTATAATTCACGCCGCGCGTCAATAATTCCCCCTCGGAAGGCACTTGTCTCGACTCCTGGCCGCGTCAGAAAGCCATATTTGCTCAGGAAAAATTTCACCCAAAACGAGATCGAGCGAAGCTGAGGATCTTCGGCAATTTTTAACGATTTTTATTGGCAATTGATTACGGGTAAATCGAACGATGATTGCGAGGACGAGACACAAGTGCTGGGTACGCAACAGTATTCCAATAATAATACGTTGCTATCGGAGGACATGTTGTTACTGTTGTTGTTAAAGATAATCGGGTGTGTTGCATTGTTAAGCCGCGATGGAGAGAGTGGATAATGTAAAGAGAAAGGGAGAGAATGAGAATTTGTTAGTTACATAACCGTGAGGAAACAAGAGGTAACTGATTACAGGCGTGATCGATTACGTCGCAACTAAATATCTCTATGATTACTATTGTTAAGTACCTAAGACGCGTAAGCTTTACCCATTCTTCGATCGACAAGGATCAACGCTGTTTCCATCCGACACAGAACAGTTTCTTTCGAAACGGTGTGCGCACTCGCGACTCGTTAATCATTAATCCTTAAGACTAACGATAGAGACTCGTTACGCATCCATTAGGACGTAAACTCGATGGTGTTTCGAGACAATAGATCTCACTGTTCGAATGGACGGCGATTTTTAATCGAGAATTTGCTGCGATACAACGAACACGATTTCTGGGTAACGATTGGAACATTTTTCCTCGACGTCTCGACTAACCGTGAATCGTTTCTTCTGACGCTGGAGTGTAGAAGCAATGCGGAAACGAGACGTGCGATACTTATTCGAATACGTTAGCGAAAATACAGTATTTTCTCGCTGTTTTCCTTGATATTGCTGATCTCATTTTTAACTAGTCGAAAGAGAATTATTAGCTTACAGATTAGTTAAATTGATGAGTCACAAGCTTATAGCGAGTAAATACTGTATGGAGACTTGGGTCGAGTAGTGAGTTCATCAGACTATTTTGACAAAATTAAAAGCTACAGGTATTGTGATTATATAACAGACCCCATACAGTGAAGAGTTGTATTTTTTGAGACTTAGGATTTTAATTTCGTCAAGTATGCGATTATTAAATTCCAATTTTAAAATACGCATACAATTGCGCAAACCTCGATACTTGCAAGCATGTTCCACTCCATCCTCGACAAATGTCGAGGTGTTGTACCTTGAAAATCCCATTGAACTTGTTACTCAGTCCCACTATTTCAATTTTAACGAAGGAAGCTCCGTCAAGGAACCTTTGTACAAAGTGTGATGTTAATCCAGTCAACAGTCGTCTTCGTCGAATAATAATAATTTGTCAAGGCACTGCCCACGCGACACATTGGTGAAACAATTAAATCGAATCGAGTCGAACGAGGTCTCCAAGGCCTGGGCTTCGAGAGAAGGGATTTTGGGGTTCAGTTTTTCAGCACCTACGGATCTTTGCTTTGAATTAACCCGTGATCAAAGAAACGTGTGTATTTTTTTAGTAGTTTGTAATAAGAGATCGTGCCAAAGTTTCCTGATCGGTACGACGAGAACCGTAGTCGGATATACCTAACATAAAAATCGTGCGCACACACGAAATAGCGGCCTTAATGATTTTTCAGCGTCGTACTCGTGATCTCCGGACATTCTCGTAGCCGTAATCGTAGATTAGTCGTCCAAATACTGAACCATTGGCTTCCTTTCACCATTTTTATTCTGATCTTCACATACTACGTGCATTTCTTAGACACCTGGACTCTTCCAATTGGAAAATGTTATGGATTCGTTTATCATAAGAGGAAGATACAATAAATTTTACTATTCACGATCTTCGTCGAGAACGTTCTTTACTAAAGGAGAGGGAAAAATGAAAATTGGATATTTGCAAGTTGTATAGAATACAAGCATATCAATATCACCAAATTATTGTTCATCATTGTGAAAAACTGAACTCGAATGTGAAGGAAAAGTGAGGAATAATTCTTTGTATAGCAGAGAATAATAAGAAACATTAATAGCTTTAACTTGTCAGTCTATGTTTATAGTGTTCTCTACTATGACTGCAAACTTTAGTATTTGATTTTGATCGTTTCACTAAAGAATACAACGAAATACGATTTATTATTCCTTTTCTGCATCGTAACTTTCTGTTCGATACTGTAGATACAGAATATAATATTTTTGGAAATTAATATTTTAGTAATTAGAATGCTGAAAAGTAAAATATATTCCTTTCCATCTGGTAACTGATGAAAACTCCATAAGTACTTATGGAAAGCAGAATGAAGTTCTTTAAATTCTCACATTCTGGTACGGATAATGTGTTCAAAAAAAGTGACTGTACAAAATTCTACAAATATTAAAACGACAGAATGAATAATATAGACGAGTTATCGATTTCGAAAATTAGTAAACGATGAAAAGGAAAAGGCAAAGTTAATTCTTAGAAAAACTTCAAATTTTACACGAAGATTGAATTAAGAAAAATTGGTAGAGTCCAGGCTTCACTCGTAAGAAGTCTAAAACGGCACCCCTCTGTGGACCCTAAACTAGATTTAAAAAGTACGAAAAAAATCAACTAGACGCAATCGTGAAAGCGTCTACATTTTGTCCATTGAAAAGAACAAAGGAAAAAAGAGGTTGCTGTGACATTACGATCATAGGATGATAATGAATGCGTGTACCAATGGTATAACGAACCCATGCATGTATACTCGTGCGTGTACTCATTTATGTACATAACGGAAAATAAATAACTAATTAAATAAAAAAAAAATCAGAAATCGAACGGGGCGATTTTCGTGAGGCTCCGTTCATGCTTTTCGTCGTCACCATCGAGGATAATTAACGTGAAATGAACCCTAGGATTAGCGTAGACCAGCAAATAAGTCTAGCGACGAAACCTCGCCAAATCTTGGAATCTTTTTCGAAAGCCTCGTGACCGTGAGGCATTGTATTTGTGTCGGCGTACATTTTTAATGGGAAGAAAAACAGAAATTGTATTAACGATAAACGATACAAACATTGATAAGAAGTAAGCAGCGAAGATAATGAAGTTCGTGAGTTCCGCGAGGATTAGGAGAAATGAGAGTGCGAATCGCATGCGTCGATGTCAGGGAAAACAGAAAACGAGTGGAGACGATATGAAAAGCCATTGAAAAGATTTGTACATTGGATGGTTGTCAATGAAACGTTTCGCGGAACGTGCGAACCGATGGCTTTTAAGGAACATATGTGGCACGTGATTGTATGTTGTTTCAAATAAAATATTGTTGTTTTGTATACTATATTGCTGTCCATTCTTTAATAGGCAAAATATTCAAATCATGAAAAATCATGGATTTCTCAGCGAATTCGATGGATTTATTATCTAGTTATAATCTTATACCTAATGGTAGTTTGTAATCATTAGTTTAGATAGAACCGACCAAGATCTCAAAAATCTTAAAGTGCAAACTTAAAATTAATAAGCCAAAGACATGAATAGAAGACAACTGTGAGACAGAGTTAGAAATATTAATTGGAATTCACTGAATCCAGGTCCAAGCGGTAATAAAAAGGGAAAACGTAATATTGGGGGTTGGGATAGGGCAGGGTACATACAAAATAGGGGAAACAGCAGAGAGGGGAACATACAAAATATGGGCAAGAGACAAAATAAATTTTAAATTTGAGCAAAACTTACCAGTGTCCGAGGGATTATCAATGGTTAAGAAATGACCAGTGGTCAAGGGATGACCAGTGGTCAAGGGATGACCAGTGGTCAAGGGATGACCAGTGGTCAAGGGATGACCAGTGGTCAAGGGATGACCAGTGGTCAAGCTGCCCACTGACCATGGTGGTCCAGGTGTCCAGGGTAGTCCAAGGTCCAGAGCCCAGGAGTCCCTCTAATCGGACCCAAAGAAGATCCACACCCGCGGAAGGACCCACGACAAGTGAGACGCTCCTGCCCCTGCAAGGGTACTTATACTGTCTTGAGGAAGATGGGGAACCAATTAAAGAAGTCCTTCAGTTGATAAGAGTTTCGAGACTGATCTAACGAACAATATTTTGCGAAAAATTGATATTTTCCGTAAAATAATCATCTGAGCAATCATTTTTTATGTACATATTGTTAATAACAATCAAACACAGTGTGCACTAGTAGAAATTATTGATATTTGTAATTATTAATTAACAAATGTGACAGTTATTAACTTTTCGTACCCACATTATTCTTGGTTCGATTAATTTCGCAATTCAGTAATTGGTTCCCGCTCTTCGAAGACACAATGTGTTTCTTACATCCAATGCTCGAAAATCACAGATGACGCTCAAAACCTGTGGTTTTACAAGAAGTCGGTATTTCAGAACATGGTACACGAAAGTCTATAAGCTGTCCAGACTATCCTGTGTACGCATCTCCTTGTCTGTGATACTCGTCTGTTTCTACTGAGATTTCGTTGAATCATGTGTCTGACTGCTAGATGTCCCTGATAGTTTTGTCTCTGAAGAAAAGTTAGCTTGTAGACTTCGCCACTAGATAGTCATAGTGTTCTTGTGCTAATGTTTTAAGCGAATTATTTAAATTTGACAATAAAAAAAATTTCATCGCTGGAATATTTTGTAAAATTTGGTGTCAAATTTTGGTGAATACCGTGGACCGTCAGATTGCAAATAATTGCATAAATTAACAAACTGTTTCGTACTTTATAAGTCACTAAATAAAACAGTAACTGCATCAGCAATTAAAATAAATTAGAGTATAAAAATATTCTCTGCTAAATTGCATTGTAAAATACACTAAAAGCTTGTCGAATGATTATAGAATTATTAAAACACAGTTGCATACAAATTTCGCCGATCTTTCTTAAAACAGAACTAACACACGCAACAAATTTATATTCCCCAGTCCATCAATTTGTAATCATAAAATTCATCAAAGAATAACCCCACCAAATGAGACCACCCCCTTCAAGGGTCCATCGCTTCTTCTCACCCTCCCTCAATAAATATCAAACCACCTGCCAGAGGAACTTAATTACGCAAGGAAAGGAATAAAATAAATCCGTAAGGAAATCCTCTTACCTTTCCACTCCGTTTCGTTTCGTTCCAGCTTTGATTATCATCCCCCACTTTCCTAGGGGGTGATTCCTGTACCTTGCTCTCGGATTACCTTCCTCCCTTGGTCCTACGACATCAATTACGCGACCCTTCCCGCGAATCGATACTCCCCGAGCAAACGGTACATAAAATCCCGCGATGCATATGCATCCTCCAACAAAGTGTCCGATTGTGATCTGCATTTGTCGAACGTCATCCAAAGCCATAATTCCTCCTAGTCGGACAGTTAACACGCAATCAACCCGATGATCATTCTCTTTAACAGCCGATGATCTTATTGGTCACCAGCCAGGCAGGCCTCCGGTACGTGATATTGTGGCAATCCTATTTGAATTGTTAATACGCACGGAAAAAATAGCGGCACGCCAATGGGTGTGCGCGGTTCACGTGATCATAAGGCGATAATTACCGTACTTCGATCACCAACTGCTCTTTTTTTTATGCAACTCGTTTCCGTATCTCCGCGTCGAATCTTCGGAAAAACATCTTTGGAAGCTGCCAGTTCGTCCTTCTGATTGATTAATCTCTATAGCAGCATTCCCCGCGGGGAAGAAAGCGAAAAACGAATTGTTTGAGCCACTGGGTGTACCTGATGTTGTAATGTGATTCGAGCGTAAAAAAGAGTGCAGCAAAACGCGCATAATAATATCGTTCGCCCTTGATACACAGGTGCGCGATTTTCCACTGATAATTTTAAAAAAAATGAATTCTAACTTTGCAGTACAAGTATTCGATTAAGACTAATAGTATTGATGCAGATATGTTTCACGATTTTGTTGCTCAAAGAATTGTTAAATTTACGAGTTCGAATTTCTTCTCTAAATATATTTTATGTTTTGCGTGAAAGTGGAGGGAACTGTTGTAAGATTTTAGCATAGCAACTGGGAGTGAGGTAGATGGTAAAAATATATACCAAAGTAATTTTCACACTTAGCTGTTCTAGATCAGCGAGTTACATTAGCATAGTAACCATTTAATATCGAGTTGATTTTTTTAAGTGTGTATTCAAAATGAAAGACTACTGTTTTTTAAATTCTTGCTGAGGTAGTTCAATCACCCTTTTTGCTAAAGCTGCTACCTTTGATGGAATACAAGGTAATTTTTTATTAATCAACGAATATTCAAGTATTTTCAGCATTGCACCCCAAGAAGTAATTGTCAGGGTTGAACCACACTTTACTGAAATATATCGTCCACCTTGGAGCAGGTCACTTTACGCAGCTACTAAGAGCTGAGAGGTGGGTTAGCTGCGTGACCAGAAAGCAGACCGCGATCTTGAAAAGGGTTGAGAAAGAAATGAGTGAAATTCTACTCGAAAGATTTCGCAGACATTAAGCTCTGTTCCTGCGTTCACATTGAAATCAAGTAGCAAGTTCCAAGGAAATTTCAGGCACAGTATAGAAACTTAAACATGGCAGGAATGCAAATGATTTCCATAATTTCTATTTCATGATGCAAACTTCGTTGCAGTTTTATATCGTATCTATAACGGTATATGTTGTTGATTTTATTAACCAGATTGCGTTCAACCTTGCCTCAATATGAAAGTGATATTATCGTTCAACGAAATGCCTCCATACATTGTTCTTTCGTTATCATGCGGATACAGCGCAAGGAAAACTGAATAGCAATTTGCAAAATTCATAGTCCAAGATCTAGAAGTACTATACTATTTAGGTATGGGACGATCACTAAACATAAGAGCTAGAAATCAAGCAGATGAACTAAAGAAATAAGCCATAGCAGTTTCCTCAATGAATTACGGTTCTAAGTAGGTATGAACGAATCTCTGAATCACTAAAGTGTTTTCCTCCCACACTAAACACATCTGTTCGTCATGCGTCCAAATACAGAACGAAATTCAGGATAATAAATTACCAACGCGTGAGAGAACTATACTAGGAAGAAGGACGGGTTCATGATGGATATCGTTAAAACCATATCCCTGTTATAACATAGGGCCGCAATATTGAGAGAAAAAAAGAAATGGCGTAGGTGAGTGTGTTCTTAACTATCAAGAATCGATACGCATTGTGTCACAATGATTCAGCGAGCTGGAAATTAAAAAACAGTGAACACTCGTTACCGATCACAATATCGATATAAACTAGTTAAATCTAATGTCCATTAGGCGGAATAGCAATCGAAGTGTTGATCGCCACCGTACTAAACGAACGACTAATATTTATTGTATGAATTTTTTGCGCTTCTGTGACTTCGAGTCGAGCTAATTTTGGTAATTAGTGGAGATAATTGCAGGAAACTAGCAAAACAGTGTTAGATAGAGGCGTGGCGAAAGAAATCGCGCGCATTGGCGTATACAGATAGTCAGATAAAAATCTAGCCTTGCGTCGCGGGTGTGGTCTAACGTAGCATATTTTTTACGCCGGTTTCGCGTCGCTGCAATATGAGTAATGACGACTTTATGGGTCGGTTGCCACTCATTACGAACAGTAATTCTGAAACTTTGCACGGTGCCGTTCAACTTCATCGCGCTGTACGTGAAATCTCTTGTTTTTTTTTATTTGAAGGTTTGAGATCCAATAATATAGGTACAGTACAATAGCGCACACTTTTATGAGATTTTTAATATATTATTTTGTTAATTGGATAAATCCTGCAAAATAAATTTAAACTGAAAGCAATATATAAAAAGTTGAAAAATAATATTAATAATTAAGGAGGATTCTACAAAATTTTCCTCTTCACGTAATGACGTTACGTAATGACAGAGTATCTTATCATATGAGACACGAAAACGTTATTAATCCATCAGATTATTTTTAATGAGTTTATTACAGTAGGTATTATTAAAAATTAGTATGTCTTGTTTTCCACTTGTCAGACACAGTTCTTGAGTAATAAGACTGTATCTCGTATGTTTCTATCATGTTAATTGATTTATTAAAATTAGTAATCAATGCTCAGCTTAAGATGCAGCATAAATATTAATCTCGACAATTGACAGCTACAATCATTTCAGGAACAAGAAAAAGGTTGTATTAAGTGGATCGAAAAAAATAAATAGCAGTGAAAATTTCAGAAATTGTATGCATACTAATGATAGAATGATAAAAGAAGCCAGTATAGGTGCTGACAAAAACCGAGAACAGACTGTCACAGAGGAACGTTTTTGTCGAATTTCGAGTATGAAATTTCTTACGAAGATTTTAGGAAAGAAGAAAACTCGATGGCGCAATGAAATTGCCCTTGTTCCATATCGTTTCTTTGAGCAGTACGCGCTCGATCTCGGGCAATAGTGGAGGCCACATATCGATAGAAGGGAAAAAGCGTCGTCTGCAATGTTGAAACTGCCTTGCGATCGTTTTGGTACCGCGATCTAAATGAACGTTCAATAAGGACGCTGTGAAATTAATTAACAAGTGTCACTTTCTCACATACCTCGATATTTACCCGCTATTCCAATACAAGGCCATCGAATGCATCTTGTTGCAGTGTATCTACGGAAGCATTGGGACTGATTCTGCATAACGATTTCTGATATAAATAATTAATAATTAATTAAGCTGTCCGTTTATCATAGGAATTTAGGTATATAGATCCTCCTACGCGGGGGGAATTAGCTGTTGACATGCACTATGATCGTCGAGGTCGCTGATTATGTAAAATAAAGAATAAAAAAGAAAAGTCAGCCAGTGGCTGAGCGGGAAATCTTGGACGCTGCGACAGAATAGCATACTGATTTATTGCTAGCGTTTGAATTGCTAATATGGACTGTTGTTTCGTCAATTACTACGCATGCACAATATATTCCATAATTGTAGGCAACTATATCAGCAGTTATAGATAGTGGTCATTCATTACGTTATACATTTCTATTTGATAAGGAGGACATAGTTGTCATTTATTTAATAGATTCATGTCTGATGTCTTATTAGATTTTCTAATTGCTAGCTTTGAAATCGCAGCTGATTAAACAAGTAATAAATTATCTCGCTAATGGATTTCTGTCAAAACTTGATCGCTTGACAGTTTGCAACTGCACAGATTTAACGCTTGAATTACAATTTAAAGGGATAGCTCACTGTCAAGAGTTCATTTTACAAAATAAAAGATACAAGTTATAAAGGTGTCAAAACCTAAATCAAACTTAGCGATATTAAAAAATTAAAAATTCGAATATTTCCAAGTGCAAAAATTTTAAAGTCAAAATTCAAAGAGAACTCAAAAGATCGATTGTTTGAAAATTTCAAAATTCGAAGTTACAGGAATTTCAAGAAACCAGATATTTTGTGCAATTGCAAAATTCTCGAACAGTTCCGTATCTTATGAACATTAATTGAACTACTAATTAATTGCTACATCCTTTCTTCATTACCCCGTCCTCAATATTCCGATCACTTGTCAGACTCCATTTTTATGAGATGTTAACCATAAATCGACTGTAGAGTGCAGTAAAAATGAATCGGCCATCAATCTTTCAGCGACGATATCGCGTGGCGAGATTATCATCTTTCCTATTCTCTTTCGCAGACCACCGATTACGCAAGGATCGGAGCAGTCGCGTGGCATTGTTCCGTGTAGCTCGAATGCCTCGGAATATCGTAATCTAATTAAGACACGTTCAATGAATCATCGACACTGGTGATAGATTCTCTTCGATGCACTGCTTTCCCTTAATAATGACTAGTATTTGAAGATAACTCGTGTTTCACATAGGAAACTTCTAATAAACAGAAAATATTTCTAATTAACATATTAGACAGTTTTCCTGGAAAAAGGTGAGAAAATGATTTTTCAAATTTTCCTTCATGCCTGCATAAGACATTTGATTAAGATGCATTGAAAACTTGAGGTAAGTGAATGTGTGTCAATATGTACAGGAAAATTTCCTAGTCTAATTTAAGTATGAGTAATTACTGCTAAAGGAAATATTAGGATCAGAGCTTACAGTAAACAGGGATAATCAGATGGTTTACAAGCGTAAAGAATTTAACAGGAAAACGCGTAGAATTTTCCTCCTTACGATCATGACATTAGTTTAAGAATATAGAAAAAAAAAAAAATTGAAATCAAGGATGTAGGGTGAAAAATATAAGACGGTATTTCTATAATTTTCCTTCTTTGACGAATTGCATAGTCTGACTGCCTTAAACTGGATTAATTATTAGTACTAGGTTTTTTGTAATATGTTATTTATAGGCAAGATAATAATATATATATAAATCCATTAGTAATATAAAAAAGAGTTTCTGAAATCTCATTAATTAATACTAATGTGATTTTTATAGATTTCGAATGATAGCAAAAAACATCCGTTATTTTATGAGTCCCCATGATAACAATCAATATGTGTAAATCCCACTGTGAATGACTCGCTCTCGCGTATAGTAAAAAACGAATGAATTGAACATAAATTTATAGGAACATGGTAGTAGCCATTAAATGAATTAAATGAACCGAGGTCGCATACTTGATTTAATACGTATCTGTGATTGCTAATTAACTGCAGATACCGCCAGGAGCAGGCTCAGCTGCCCTACTTTGACGAGCTTAACAAAGAATTATGTAGTTCTAATACCTATACCGATAAGAAAGAATAAAAAATAATTGTCATAGAGAAAGAAGAACCATTTACTAAATTATATTGAACTCTGCGAAATTATTAATGAATTTTCATCAATAAATAGGTATTAAACTATTTGAAGACATAGTATCCAAAACTAGTAAATGCCAGAAGAATATTTCATGCAATAAAAATTTGCTATTTGTGTAACAGATGGGTTTTAGGACTTTGAAAAGTAAAATTAGATATTACTATTTTGTGCAAAATAGTATTTAATCACTTTCTAATGTTCCACTTTCGTTTCCAAGTGTGAATACACTGAAATCGACGCCACTTGTCGATACACGAAGTGATAGTTGGTATTATCGTGTTATTATTTCAGCACATGATAATTTTACATTGGTAAGCTAATAACTTATTATCCGATTTCAATCGTCATTTCATATAATATTTTCGTTAATTTGAATTTCTAAATTCCTCTTACCTGTTGCCTTATATGTTAGTTGAACACTCGAAATGATTTCATTTTTTTGAAATTTATCATTAAAAACTCTGCCTAGAATCGTGCTTAATAAATAATAAATTTAAAAATTAGACTGTTGTAATTTGAAATTCAAGTTGAAAGATAATATTTCTATTGGTCTTATTGCGCAAAACTATACCCGATCAAATTATACTCGTTTGGCGCATATCAGTAAACTTCGTAGACTCTGACAAAGATGCAGTTGAAGAATACTTCAGCTTTTTGCACCTCAAATTGCAATTGAAGAATACTTTAGCTTTTTACACTATAAATTCTGTCATTCTTCCCTGTCTTGAAAATCTTCTGTTGCATAATAAATCGATTATCCTACAAGTCTTTTTGTTACTTTGAATCACCCAACTATTCGATTACAAGTTATTATCGTAGGTTTCCTTGTGCTTTTGCATTGCGTCGTATTAAACTTAAGCTAAAAAAATATTACATAACTGAAATCTCCAGAAAATTTTGTACAAATAATGACCACAAAATTGGTTTCTAAAAAAAAAGATAATAGTACACATAAATATTTGCTTTTTTTTCTATTATATGCCCAATGAATTTCAACTGCTTCGAATGGCTCAAATGAATACTGCCATCAATTATATTACAATATATTTAAATAAGCGTAGTAGTAGTAAATTTATTAAATCCTCTGTTCCTCTGAAAACGTGCAAAGGCTTTCTACTGACTCTGTTTGACAACTATCTCGTATCGCCATGTGGCAGTATACATATACCTCTATAGTCAATATAAACACTCATGAATGACACTGTCAGGCAATGTTTGGTAGTTTGACTTTGGCTCTCTTTCTTGCTCCGCTCAGTGTATCAAGGAACATTCGTCAATTAGTATAAGACAGAAGTGAAATGACTCGCATTTGCATTTTGTTCATCGTGAATGACGAATATGAATAAAGTGACTGTAGAATGATTGCGATCGTTGGAGTAGTATTAGCAGTTAGCGTCATCGCAGCTTGCGTTGGACAGCTATATTATTGCAAAAAGCCGAGTGAAGATTGTGGTGAGCTTGAATCCATATGTGAGTTAGTTATCATTCATATCAATTGTTAGTCCTTCGAAGATGACAGTGACGAGTTATGAAAAGTGTGACATGGGAAAGAATAAATTATAATTGAATAAATTATAATAAAACTTGTTGAGTTTACAGAAAACTTTGCAGAATTTACGAAAGAATTTTGTAACTAGATTCTCAATTGAAAAATAAATTTTGAAAAGAGAAGCCGTCATTCTAAACAGAAAATGTCACTATATGTAGACAGTAATTTGTTCTTCGCTATGTTTAACAGAATACTTCGTAGTTAATTAAACAAGACATCTAATTATTAAAAAATGAATCTTTAGATAGTAGTGAATCGTCAACTGAAAGCGAAACGCCTATAGTCCGCATTAAGATATCACATCCTCACCAAGTTCAATCATCGATTGACACCTCGTCCGATATCTCCGATAACAGGCAGTACTCTATTGATTCAAATGACGCTAAGGAAATGAAACAGGTTGTGAAAGAAGTAGAACCGGTTTCCTTGGAAGAGGCACAAATTGTTCGTGTGAAACCACCCAGTAAATCACGCAGGTATCAACGAAGTTACTTATTAATAAAAAGGTCTGCTTTCACTGATTACACTATTCACGGCAATTTTAATCGTCTTTCCCTAATTATGGAATACAAATAAAAACGTGAGACCCTATACTGATTTAAATACTTAAATCTTTCTTCTACTTACACACTTTGATAATTATTCATTACTCAGATGATAATGGGTTTCAGAATATCGACAAGAATTTGGTCACGTGAGCTGAGAAGACAGCTCGAGAGCATCACTGATTCGTCTCTCGAACCCTGTTGTGGAACTACGAAAGTGGTGCAGGCACAAATTGAGGCGAATCCTAGATCCTCTGTGTCGAACAGCCATGAGGCTTCTAAGTTGCTCAAAAGTAAAAGGTCTTCTCATGGATCAGTTTTCGATCAAGGTTACTTGAACGACGAAAAAGGGAAGAAAATTTCGTCAGTCGTCGCAAATAAATTGAAGAATTTAAAGAAGACATTAATCTGCCCCAGGTTGGCAAGCAAACCTTTGATGGTGACTTCTCGTTTCTTTTTTTGTTCAGTGGAAGTAGAATTTATACTTAGGGAGAAACTATATTACTATGAAATTAGGGGTCAGCTGTTTAATTTAACAAATCATTAGATGTACACATTTGATTAATTAGGTTTTTTTTAAATTATACCTAGGCACATTAGGTAAAAATATTTCTGAAAATGAAGAAGGGAAGAGAGAAAATAAATAACTACAAAATAATAGTATAACACTTAATAATAGCACCTCTACATTTAAACTTTAAACACTGTCATTTTTCCAGAACGAATAAGTCACTGGTATTCACAAGCTACGAAACCGACGAGACGCAGCGATTGAATCTTCCAATTCCTTCTTTCAACCACCGTTCTCCAGCCGAGCAATCGACACTATTCCAGAAGAATCACCTCGACAATGTATCCACTTCAACTAGGATAAGTGCCAACGTTTCAGACGCGAGAAGACAAAACGATGAGATTTTAACAAAGCACGATAACTTAGAAAGGAACAATGAAACCCCTCTGAAGCTCTCAGAAGACGATTATTCCTCTTCAAAAAAGGAAGAACTACAAGAAATAGTGTCGCTGATAAAACGTCAGTCCGTCAATGGAAAGTCGGTCTGTGATGTCAGGATCAGTGGTTTAATGATGAACCAGTCAGAATTGTTGGAACTGTTCGAGGCGACCAGAGGCGAAACTCGATCAGCATCCATCGTGACAACAGAAGAGGCTTCGATAATATCCATCAAGTTCCATAGGCACAGTAGTAGTCATAAAAAGGCACATGAAAAAGATAGCTCCTTCTTCGAAGATTCCTTAAGGAAGCTCTATAAAAGCTTGCCAGAAAGACTCGAAGATCTGTCGCCTTTCAAAGTGTTTCGATCGCAAGAACGATCGGGACCATCTAATCGTGTAACTCCGACTATTCAAGTTTCTGATCACTCGAGCAGGAACAAGTCGAAGAATGAGACTTCTTATATGTCAGTTCCTAAATTAAGGAATAGAATACTTGCTGATAACTCTGTCGTCTATAGGGGCAGATAGGGTATATCAAAAGAACTTGGTAAGTATCATGCATCGAGATTCTCCAAAGAACGATAAATGTAAGTCAATGATATTAATGATTTTTATTGGAAAATGAGTGTGTAATACGTAGATATGTCGATCGATTAATTTTTTTTTAAATAACTTCAGCGAAAGCAAGGATGTCTGTCAGGATTCTTGAACCGTTTTGCATTTGTAAAAACTGCAATTATAGAAAGATGTATAAAAATGCAATAGCATAAGTGTTTTTATAAAAATGTGCCAATGTAGGAATTTTTATGAAAATCCCTGCATTGATATCGTTCTTTTACCTGACAAGGATCGAATGAAAGGAAGCTTTTCATGTAACGATACATTTATTCGTAGTATAATTATTACCTAATATAATTTAAGAAAACAGTAATTTGCATTCAGAGAAACGACTTGCAACAATTATATCAATATAATTATTCGCAGAAATGTTTATAGTATTAATGATTATATCAATACAGAATTACATTGGAACCACATGTAACTATAACACTTAGTATTTCCTTCGATATAAATTTTAGTCAGTTTTATATAGTAACAGTCAATAGTAAATCGCTCGTATTAACAATCGTGCAACATTGCAAAACGAATTGTAATCCAGCAGTGATCAATGTAATAAAGGTATGTACTGCGTGATTAATTAGTCTTGAATCGCAAACTGTCATGTTTCACTAGAAATCACGTAATTACTAATGGTTTGCACCTTAACGATTTCATCCCCCTGTTCCCTCGCGACATATCAAACTTCTCACTTTGTTTCACACTAATGCAGTATACTCTAATAATTTTCCAAACATTCCAGGAAACTCCGTTTCAGACATATTTACTCTGACAATTAAAACTGAAATTTTTCTTTTTGCCGCGATCGCGAGCCAATGTCTTGACGATTGTTATGTAAACCAGCTCAAGAACCTCCACAACCATGCGTTTAGTTTAATGAAATTTAATTACCGCAATAGCTGCACCAGCAACTTACGCTGAAAAAAGCTTTGAATAATTGTTACTGACGTAATAGGGGAATCTCTTCAATCTTGTTCACGCAGGATCATTAACGGGATGCGAAGTTAATTAGGAAGAAAAGATTCTTCATTGTTCGGTATTTATAGAAATATGTTACTTTATGTTAATAGTTTATCAATCGCATCTTCATTGTCGTTTAAAGAATTCTCATCTACTACTTCGACTTAATCGAAAATCTAGTGTCTCTAAGTGTTGAAGTATGCGTTGACACGATCAGATAATATGTCAATGAGCATCAACGAATTTCTTCCTCTGTATAGTAAGTATAATTGTTGCTTTCTGCTGTTTCTGCTTAAGAAGTCAATAATTATCGTCTAGCAAAATATATTAAAAAAGCTTCATAAAATCGTTTTGCATCTTCACAAATCACTTCACGTTGTGTAATTAAACATCCTGATTGTTAATGTATTTGAGTCACACATTGGTCACGGTATTTGGTCACACAGGAAAAAATATCACTCTATCAGTGGTTTCTTGAATAGACTACTTTTTACACGATGCAATTTTTATATCGTATTCCGTCTTGTTACAAGTGATCCATATCTCTTAATTGTTTAATGATAAAATGCTTTTATGCGTACTTCGAAATCCTTCATTAACGAATGCTATCGCCATCAAAAGGCCATTAAGTGATCTAAGCTTACACGTGATTAGGATAAGTACACACTGATATCGACACGAATTCAGAATCAGTCAGACGAGAGCAATTTTCCTTGGATAATAATTTCTACTGACGATTGTTTATGTTAACAGCTGGGGTTCGAGGTGATCACCTGTATCTCATACTTTGTGACTAACTATTTCACTTCTCAGAAATGAACATTATATACTAGGAACTGGAAGTCAAATGACCTATATTTTTTTATCTCTCATAAAGTTTCATGTTTGCCATTTTTTAAGGTACGATCTTAAAAATCGTAAAAACATGGGAAAATGATACTATTATAACAAGCAGTACAATCAGTATTTATACATATAGTGTGCTCCGAAGGACATCAGTTATGGAACCTCGTTATTTGTTGCCTTTTTTCCCCTCAATTCTGTGGTTGCACGCTCCACTGATGTTTCCTGTTCCGGTTCGCAGTAAACCATTAATTCGTCGGTCGATCCTCAATAATCGGTGGTTCTACTGTAAGTTTCCTTTAATAGAAATATCGTACGCCTGGGACATGACCTTCCATCCGAATAGCTAATCACGGTTTTCGTGGAAACGAAATGGGAAGTCTTCCCCGCGGGGAAGACGTCAATGCTCTTTCCTGAAAATACGCCACATCTGCAGGTAACTTTGACTCACTGTCGTTTTGGTCGAAACGAGTTTCACGTGATGGTCGTCTCTGACGTTTCAGAAACCTGAAAATGGTGGGCCTCGACAAATCGTATTAGTGAATGTATTGAACTTATACTTTCGATGTAAGAAATTGGATCTGGGTCCCTGAGTCACGGCAGCAGCCATAAATAAAGGCAAAGTGACGGTAAAGTTTGATAGCCTGAAGTAAAAAAGGAACTAGATTGAAAATAATCCTCATAAAAGGATATTAAATTTAGAAAAATAATTTAAATTTATGGAAGTCTCTTTTTGCAAAAAATCCTTCTTGTTTTTGTAACGTAACAGAATTTCGATATCCTAGCAATTAATTCCTGAATACTTCACAGGTTAATACAGAGTTGAAAGAAATTACATAATGAATCATCGAAGTTAAATTACAAAGTCAAATAGAAAAGAAATAATTTTTTCATTCTTTCTAAAAAATATTCTCGGTATAACCCTATTCCCAATTCTACATTATTTTAATATAACATCCTTGTCGTCTGCCAATAGTCTTCCATCTCACCTCGCGAAGTTACTATAATAAACTTAACACGAAGCGACGTTAATTGCCCCGCTTGTCGGCTATTATTTTCTTTAAAAAAGAAATATGATAATTCACGGTGGAGAAGTGTTAAGGACAAATATCACGGCGATTCATAAAGAACCGATCGGTCATTTCTGAAATCGATCAAACAGAGCGATAAGGTTAATTGTGCAACTGGCAAGGAGGCTCGTTCCGTTGATAATTCGCGTTGATCTACGATAACAATCAACGCGTTACGTAACTGATTTATTTCCTCCCGCCGATCGATAACGATAATGCACGCAGGCAGTCCATTATCGCAAGATTTTCTCTTTCCTCCTTTTCCTACGTGGATGCACGTGATTTTACGACAGGCTGCCCGTGGATGTGGGCAGACCCGTCCTGCAACTGTGCGAACAGGTCCCTTGCAGACCTTGAATTCACCTGTCCCGGTACTTGATCCCCCATAAATAGAGCGTTATCTGCACTCGGCACATCTGTTTAGCCGAATTGTTATTTATACTTTCAGCAAGCCCAGCACACGCTGCGTCGGACACCAGAAGCATTAATCACCAATGAAGTGCTAAAGGAGGACATAATGGCACGCGTGAATGAATTGTGGCTTATAATTGAATCATCGAGAGAAGGATCCTCGATTAATAAAGACGTCTACCTTGCTCTGCAAGAGTCCACAGGCAATTAAGAATATATAAAAGAATGTGTTTACTTTTGGCAGAGACCACTGCATGTGCATCATAATATTAACGATAATTAGTCGGTTTTTGTTCATTACCTGGATTCTTAATGCTAGCTGGCAAGGTGAATATTATTTTCTGTAATCCAAATACATCGTTCGCGAATCCTTGAGGATTATTAATGCCAGGTTGGACTATTATCGACTTTTTCCACTTCCTCGTACGTGGCGTTGGTAAATACATGAAAATCATAAGCCACGTAACGAAGTATCTAAATCTGAACGGCGATGCATACAAATTAATGGCAAATAATAACGCGTTTCATTCGCTAGATTTGCTGGCAATATAGTATTTTTATTACCGTCTAAAAGGGGATTTCACATGTTTTCCTGCGCTTGACTAAGGGGAACTTCGTGTTTCTGCCTACGTGATACATTCGTGTATCTTTAACGTTGCAACATGGAAGACTAATCTTACGGAAAAATGCTGGTAACGTCAAGGTTTCATATTTCGCAGTATACCCCTCCTCTGTGGTTTAATTACAGGTTAAGCGGAACGTTTCTTCAACGTACTTCTTCATAAAAAAAAAAAAATATTGCGTTCAGTTTCGCAATGGTATCAATCACGTATAACGTGCTCTCGATAAGGTATCGATCTGTGCGTTGCGTCTTCTTTGGAACTTGCTAACGAGAAATACGACTAACCACTGTGCCTAAGTAGGTATTAAGTAGATAAGCTCCAAGTATTTTCTATTACAGGCCGATTGATTCCACTCTTCTGTAGGATACTTTTAATAATCCTTACATTACAAATGATAGATCGATGCATAAATAGTTTCATACATCTGCAGAAGACTCTCGTTGAAGATTTATTTATAAGATAATTAAGTACTTCAAGGAGCGTCATGGAACTCGTTTGTCCCCACTACAGAGTCGACAATATCCGATCCACTTCTTCAGAACTCCTTCAAGCTTGCCCAGCTGCGTATACACATGCGTTCAAATTCTTGATCCTTGAAGGGTCCGTTGCCTCCGAGCAGGGTATTCCCAGCAAAAAAAAGAGAATCGTCAGAGGGTTATTGTAACGGTTGACCTTGACAGAGGCAGTGAACGCAATTTTGTGTTGGTAAAAACCAGAGGAAGAGAATAAATTGTATCCTCTGTTAACCGCATGTTGCCCGGTGGATTCTTCGAATAAATGAAACACGTGACAGAAGTGTTGGGATTGGGAAAATAAGAGGAAGAAATAGCTAAAACTGCGAATTAGATTAACCTGTTCTATGATGTAGAGTCGGTAATTAATTACTTAGAATTTCTTGCGACATATGATCGGATTTCCCAGAGCCGATTCATTCGTTATAGTGTCACTTGTGGTATGTAACACTGCAGTAATGTGTTTTATCATTTGCGAAGATAACAGGTTCTTCTTGTTGAAGATACGAAAATGGAAGTAGGAACTTATGGAAAGGGATCTTCACTTAAACGTACGATGAACCGCCAGGGGATTTCTAAGTGGGATGTCAGTGACCTGTTCTGGTGGGGAAGACGTTCCACAGTCTTGGGGGCACAGATAAGGGGATTTTAGTGAAAACTATATCGAGCACCGTCAAATGTGTGTGTGACTCTATGTCTCCGATTTTTATAAATTTCAGAACTTATTCAAATTTAATTTAAAATATAACATACTTCACTTAATTAGATTTGGCTAATATTTATCCAAATTTCAGGCAAAAATAATAAAGTTACCACCACCTGGTACATATTACCATTGTGCTTATACATTGCTAAAAAAATCATTTGCATTTAAATTCACTTCTGCAATATGTAGATCAGAGCATATGACTTTAAGCATAGACGTGAGTAATCATATCGCTCATAATGAAACTTGTAGCTAACTCATTGTATATAAATCAGAACATATGACTTTAAGCACAGACGTAAGTAATCATATCGCTCATAACGAAACTTGTAGCTAACTAATTGCATATTTTTAAAACTATTAGAAATTCACGAAAATTGCTGTAGTGGCCTTAATTGGCTCACTCGATTATGTTGGAAGTATTTGAATGCATAGTTACTGAGATACGGAGTTGTATCAATGTAGTACAAAACTGATAAAGCTTTTCAACTCGTACTCAATCGTGCCTACTTTACTCTGCTGCAACAGTCGATGATTACATACATTCTAAATAATTGCAATAATTAACGATCAATTTACATCTCTCACTGTCTTGGGTTTCAGTAGAGATCCACGCAAGGTCGCCAAGCATATGTAGCACGCGTGCTTCGTTATATCACAATTCCGATACGCGAAGTACGCTATGTATGTGAACAGCGTGGAACTTTAGAGACTTCTGCAGTCTACTGTTCCTTACTAGGCGACTTCTATTTGCATAACTGTCGTCAATGAACATTGAAGAATATTGGTATTCTTTATTTAGAGAAATATTTCACTTAAAATTATAGTCAGCTATCTGCAAAGCCATTTCCAAGTAGAAGATATGTTTAAAAAATAAGTTTAATATACATAGAATTTACGTTTAAAAGTAATCAGTAGAATTCGATAACATGCTAAGATTAAGATTTGCATTGGAAAATGAAAGTGAGTTTCACCCAAAAAATACAGATTTCATTTCAGTAGACTGGTCCACAGAATTACATCTCTCGATTACTGTCTTGAATTAACTACTTATTATTTCATATCCTGGGAGATTTCCTTGAAAGACTAATTAAAACTTACCACAAAAATCCACTTCAGCGACTTGATAGAGATCAAAGTGGATTATGAATTGAAGAAAAAATTGAGCTTCCAGCAAAAAGAAATATCAGATTCACATATCATCCCATCAGCAAAGTAATAGTTCTACTTTATCGTAGCTCCGATATACTCCTGGTAATCCAAAATTTTATAAATTAAGTGATAACTTTTTTTCACACGACGCAACGATGCAATCTCTGCAGGAGACTCAGCGAAGGACAATTTCCTAAAGTTATTCGTTCTATTAATCATGTCGCGTTGAAAAAGCGCAGCACAGCTGCTCAGACCTCTTTGTTATCGAATCAAGGATTAAAATGTCTACGTGCGGGTATATCGTACTCCTTTTACCACCAGGTTTTCA
Source organism: Calliopsis andreniformis (assembly GCF_051401765.1). Lineage (NCBI taxonomy): Eukaryota > Metazoa > Arthropoda > Insecta > Hymenoptera > Andrenidae > Calliopsis > Calliopsis andreniformis. Next base: position 9,973,235 of record NC_135063.1, read on the forward strand.
CTGCTAACAAAAACCTATCGCAATATTGATCAACATATTAGTCACTGATTTTACCATCGCTCCTACTAATGTATTCCCTCTGTTGCAAGAGTTTCACGGTGCAATGTATCCGTGTCCTTTTTCTGCTCGCAACAAATCTGCGTTCGTGTATCGCGTTCGGTTTGGCGCAAGAATCGAATGATCAAACGATGAGGGAACAAAGTGAAAAATATGGTGCTCGAGATTCAGCGAATTAAATATAATCCTTCAGACGTCTTCCACTGCATTTCCCTTCCTCCCATCCAGGTCTGTCAGCGTCTTATCCTGCGTTCTATCGATTGATTCTGTAATCATGACAGAGGTTGGAACAGTACATCCCCGTCAGAACGTCATCGTGAGTCGGTAATCTTCGCTAGGGTTGCTTATCCGGAATAAGTAGCTCATGGACCGCGGAGATCCCCGCTAAAGGATACGTATGAATTATGTGGTGTCTTAGGAGGCCATCTCCACCATAAAATGTGACGACGTTCCCGCCCACGACTATACTATCGTGGAATCATGAAAACGTTTTGAAAGGATTTTCCGCGACAGGCTTGTTCCCAGAACAGATAAGGTGAGCTAAGGTATTGTGTGGATTAATGTGAACACTTAGATTTTTGAGATTTTTATATGTGATGGAAAATAGTGGATTCTGTGTCGACAGAAGTGGAAAAATGTATTAATATCAGAGAAGAACATATTTCTTATTTGTGTATGATAGTATTAAGAATATTTTTATTTTACCTTTTTAGGAATACCGATTGGTACAAGAGGTTGTTAAACAGTGGGTATAAAAAATCTTATGGAGTGATCGTACATGACAAAATAAGGTAGACGGTAAGGGTAAAGAAATTGCGTTTGAAACTCCATTTCAGAGTTATTAATTTGTACGAGAACTGTAAAATTCTAGTAGAGTGTGTCTGACTTGGGACTTACTCTACTGCCGATGTGCATTAGTCTAGTCAGACACAGCGATCTGAGCAGACTAAACTAGTAGAATAAGTCAAGTCAGACACAATGTACTGGGTATAATCGACATAAAAAGAACTAACTTATTTTCACCTACTGAAATATAATCAACTCTCACAATATTCTAGATAAACCAAAACCCCTAAAAGTCTATTTCCCTCGAACGGACTACTTCCTGGCAACGAGCAAACGAATTTTCTCTTCGTCGAGGAAAAGGCTCGACTGATTCATCGAGACTCGACGGGAAAAAAATCAGCCGACGATTATTATCGACGTAATGAGAAAACCACTACGCTTCGGTGCTCTTCGATTAATTGCGCGCGCGTGCGAAATAATGAGCAGGGCTAGAACTAGGATGAGCGTTCCTTGAACTCGTTCCTTCCACGGCGCTCAGCAGTAATATATCATAAAAATTGTAAATGGGATCGGTATTACGATGACACAGCAGATAAGTCACATGATCTTGGTATAATGTAACGCGAAAAAAATAGCGAAACTAATAGTTCTTTTACTGGCCCAATCAGCCTAGTTCCTTGTATACCCTCTAAAGAAACGATTTTTCTGGTTACATGGCGAATATTCCGGAAGACTGAGCAAAGGAGGAACTGACTCGCGAGACTTAACGCGAAAACGAGCGCTGAAACGCGCGTGACGGTGGCATTGGCGCCAAAACACACGTAAGAGTGAAAGAACTTCCTTGTCCAGCGAGTCACGAATCGATCGGATAAACGCGGAGTCAAGGACAAACATTGGCAACAAATCGGAACAAGTGAAACTAAGGGTCATGCCGATGGAACACTAGTCGTACTGACAATTACAAGTTACATGCCATTCCTCGCTTGTGGAACGAGTGTTTCACGTACAAGTTACCTGCTTCGAGATCGTAAACCGCCGATTTATCACTTCTGGGCAAACAGTAATCTACATACCGAGAAAGATGAAGTAATGGAATTATGGTTGGTAGCCGGTTGATGAAGTAAAGTATCTACTGAATAATTGATAGAAGAAGGTGTTTGTAAGTAAATGAATTAGTTACTGATCCCTTGATTAATATTTCATTTGCTACCGATTTTGAAACAGAATTAACTGTAAGCTGATGATGTGTTCTGTAGATTTAATCGGTGATTATGATGGAACTATTATGATTTCCCTACATTCATTGAATTATAATATGAACAGAGGTTTAGATTTAGATTTGAGTATCAGTAAGGTTATCACAAAAAAATGTTTAAACATTGTAACATGTATCGAACATCTCTGGTCAGTTAAATATAAAATACCAAAGTTATATCACGAATTCATAGACATCCTATGCACGATATAATATACAATAAATAAGTAAAATTGTAAATAAAGCGAATTTCATCGAAATAAATCCCAGTTCTGTGCACTTTATGAATACGATGCACAGCCACAGCAGCTCGCACAGAACGCTATCGAGTCTGGCCGCTTTCGAATGTACCGTCGTTATCGATGCAGGAACACCACGATGGCGAGTCCTCGTAATTATTAAAATCCTCTCGGTGCACTGACAGAGTGGCCCTCGTGCCATCGACACGCTCATTGTTAGCCCGTCAATCTCAGGGCAGTTTCCCGCGAGATAGAATCGAGAATTCAACTTCGACTATACACGCAGTATCGACCGTGAAGTTGTTTCGAATACTAAATAAAAAGAGGATTTTATTCATAAACAAACTCACAGTAATTGTAGAGTAACAAAAAATATGAAAATCGGTACAGAAGAATCTTATTACGAGCTAAATTCGTTTCACTGAATTTTGATTTCGTGGACTCTTATTCGTGTCTTCGACAAGCTAGAAATGGGCTACCAATATGTGATTTGACCTATGAAACATACCCTCGAACCTGATATTTCTACTTGAGTCGAATAGAGGGATTCACTCGTGACATTCATTCGATTATTGATTCGCAACATTTTCCTTCATGCGGAAATTGCAAGGAATCCAGCAGGACAACCCTTCTATGATGTAAAATCATCGTGCTGGCCTAGCTAGACAGTTTTCCTCGTGAAACAATACTTATTACCATATTCCTTTCCTAATAAATCAAAACTTCACGAATCGAACGACGTCAGCAGTATAATTACAAGATACCACTCATAGTCATATCAGTCATTTAATCTTATGGTTCGCAGAAGAACAGATAACTCGTCTTCTATAAATCCCTCTGTATAAAAAAGACGAGTTATTATTCAACTACAGGATAATCAGCTTAACTGAAAACCCTCTAATAGTTGTCAGCACTTACAATGCTAACAAAATTGAAATGCAATAAATGTTACCAACACTCAAAGGGTTTCCAGTTAAACTGATCACCTTAAATATCTTCTTAAGTAACATATACATTTTTTCATATCCAACATTAAGAAAATGTGCTTCAATATTCCAGTCACATACATCAATGCTTCGTCAGGCTTCCTCAGAAAGGCATTTAAATCAGAATAACATCGACCAGGATGGAAAGAAGCACACTGATGGAACTGGAGCAGACAGAGACCAAGGGAAACCCGGCCCAGCTGCGCAACGAATCCTTCGTTAGATATCCATCGTTGAAGGTGTATCGCAAAACGATTGCTACCAGTCGCTGGATAATTGGTCCTTGAGTTTGGTTCCGGCCGAGGTCGAATTGCTTTCTGTTTCGCGTTAATCCCCTCGCCCGGACATGAGTAATCGTCGAGCTATCGAAGTGTACGTATTACTTGGTCGAGCATACAATCAACACCGTCTGTTCCACGGATGAAAAGAGAGAGGTAGAAGCATTGAACTCACCCAGACCTCATTCGAACGAAAAAATTTCGTTTCTTTTGTGGAAAAGTCCACGGGCAATACCGCGCTCGTTCTCACCGCGTACAGGCTGATCTGTATAATCAGAGAAATCGCGAAGTACTCGGGGTAAGTACTCATAGAGTACTAGGCAACGGTGTTCCATCAATTCAATGTTAGTTGATTCAGAAACCGAGTTCCTGCTTGATCCAGTTGCAATATTGATCAGTTGGAAACCTGTTTCAAGGTTCATTATAACGATTTGCATAAGAAATGCGTAGAGGATGCATTATCATTTTTACTGTTTTCAAAATAGTAGATGATAAAGGAAGTATGCAAGGTAGAAATTCTGGAAAAATAGGGAATAGAGAACTCTGTATGGAAGGGTTAAATAGTGTATGCAAATTGTGTTTTTTTTTTTCCAATCTTATTTATAGAACTATGTGAAGGAGTCTATTACAATATTACGACAGATACCTTATGGTAATCTGTGTAAATTTTGTATCACGAATTTGGGATAAAGAACTTAAGCTATCTTCAAAAGAAGGGCATAGAAAAAGTTGATATCTGACAGGACAGGCAAAAAAATGCTCCAGGTCACTTTATAGCTACGTCAGACAGTATCTTAGTTCATGCACAATTGGTTTCTAAGAAATGAAGCATACGAATTATGTCTTCGTCAAGGTTGTTTCTTAGACCTATATGTGCTGAACTATTTTTGCGAATATTTACGAGACAGTCTCACACGTTCCTAAATTCTTCAACCCCTTCTTAATCGCTTCTTTCTCTTCTTTCTCGTTTCTGTTAACCCATGCAGCGAATAATCGATTTCTTTCCCCGAACGATGTTGGATATCGTCGATTTGTCGCCCAGTTTTTTCACCCTTCTGCTTGATCACGCGCGCCACCGTGATGTCACGAATTCTTGATCTCGTGACAGGAATCCAGTGGAATTCAGCATGGAATGTTGCCTCGATGATAACCTTTTTGATTCCCGAGCAACAGCTCGTTACATTTTTCTCTCCTTTCCTTTTTCCTTTCTTTTTATGCAGTTCCGCTTCGGCTTAATTTACAAGGAAATTCTTTTGCGCGTGATTAACAAATGGTCTTAATCATTGGTTCTTCAATAATACATTCCTGTTCAATTAATTTCATACAATGTTGAATATATCTATGTAGACATAGAATAAATGGGAAGAGGAATTTTGACCTTTTTATCAAGGAAGTTGATTCTTTAAAACTCGATGTATAAGAATAGTATCGCCTGCATAATATTGACTATAATGGAAAGGAAGTAGATACACTGCAACATTGTGTCACTTGAGTCACATCGTCGCCAAGGTTGCAGTGCCCGCGCAAGTAGAAACAGTGAGTAATAGACAGACACGATAGCTGGGTTGCAAATTGATCTGATAGATCTTTAACATCAAATTTTTCGACAATGTCGTTCAATATAAAAACCCTTTATTCTATACTTTCAATTTAATTTTATATTTATTAATTCTAATAATAATAAAAAAAGGCCTTGCATTATGTACTTACTACGTGACTGAAATTTTAACCACCAATGTACCTATGTTTTGCCACATACTCAATTATCAGTATTACGTTATCATAATCACAGATTACGTATTTCTATCATCTCCATGTAATAAACATATTATTATCATTATTATTGACTGCATTAGACATATGCATACATTACACGCGTTGACACGTGTATCCGCGTTCAGGATAATCCTGTCGAACCGATGATTTATGGAACCGTGTGACGTTGAATATTGATCAATCGACTATCAAACGAGATTACCATTATGCACCGCCTCACTTATAGGCGTACGATTCTCGAACACATGTTAATCAGCCACTTATGAATCCCGGCGGTTTACACGCCCTCGATAATGCATATTAACACGATAAACATTAACTGACTGCATAAAGTATGTCTAACGGATACGTTACACGTACGCGTACGTATACAGAAGCGTAACGAGATATTATCTGACAAAAGCGGCTGATTAAGAACGTTAAGCACCGCCTAGCGGTGGTACGCCCGCGAGCGACTTGAAATTATTGTCTCTCAGCTGGACACGTTTCCCCGTACCTCGCGTTTCGTGGCTCGCGTATCGATGGTAATTTACGAAGCCGACCAATGGACAGTGCACACCCCTGAGAGCTCACGGAACAAAGTAGACAGCGGTTGTTCTACTTAGCAGCCCGCATTGCATCTCGCGGTATAATTACGTAAAATTGTTCAACTGCTGTTCAGTGTTCCACGTAATAATCGCGATCTACGTAATCGGAGAACGACTCCTTTTTCCACAGCTGGGAGTCACCGATCGAAGGTACCTCCGTGTTGATCCATCGAGGTAACAGGTGCTTCCCTGAATCTCGACTTTTCCATTTCTCCTGGAATCGAGTGGAAGAAGTCGAATGATTAACTTCGCGAAGCAAAAGTGTAATTAAAGTGTTCTATACTCTCCATGGCTTATCTTCTGAGAATATTAGTCGGCCAGGGGTGCAACGACGTGATAGCAATTTAGTTGCCATCGAGTCGTAATTAACTTCGAACTATCGCTCTAAAATGGGATCCCTTAGCTTCGCCGATTTCGAAATAGTTTTGGATGAAATCTAATGGCAGTCGCAGTCGAGGAACGGTACTTGGCCTGACCGAGCGATACATCGTCGTAATTAAAAGTTGAATTCCGAATGAACGAGTTTATTACCAGTGTAATTAACATAATCGAGCCCCCACATAGCGTCACTGGTTCCGTCCCGTTCAAGGCTCGTTTCTAATCGATCTATTTGCATTAGGGGACTAATTACCTGGTTATAGTATACGTACTGTCCATGTAGCCAAGTTTTTAAATGGAAAAACGACTCTAGGAACAATCCATTGCGATTTAACGAGGTGTGCAACGATTGTCTGTGTTTATATGATTACAAAAAGTGGCTGGATAATGTGAGAGGCAACTCGGGAGCCAGTTCCTTATCGATAAGCAAATAAATTGCAGATAAATCTTGGCAAGTGCAGACAGTAACGTGAATTGATTATCGCTTAGGCTGACGATTTTGCGAGATACCAATTCGATTTGTTACGTTGCTTAGCATTGCCTGCACTAGTAGTATAATTGTGACAGATGAAAATGATACAATATGGTCGTTTCCGTTGAAATTTTTTGACTGTGCTGAAAACATGTTACTGGATGTAAAACAGACAAGCATTTAATTATATTCTAGTATAGATATGGATCGGATAATGTTGTGATCTATGAAACAGATTATTTCAATTATTGCGTATTATATTTTTCTTCTTATAATTAGAGTGGATCTGCTTAGCAAATGTACAGGAAGTATTTAGCTACAAATGCACTTTTGATTATCCATTGTTTTGTTGCATTTATGTTTCACGATACTATCGTGCATAAAAAGTATCTACTGTATCCACTGCAATACTGCAAGACTACGTTTATGGTATTTACAGACGAATAAACACCCTGGTCAGCATCACCATACAATGTGATAGCATGATTCAATATATAGCTAAATTTCGTGAGAGAAAGTTGATAAGAAGCGACATTATAGGAATGTGCCATATGACGCAATAAAGACTATGAATAGACTGTAACATCTAAAATTATACCATTCGAGACCAGGACACGTGAAGTTAACCTTGCCACGCACCTTTACGGAGTTACAAATTTGCATTACCTACCTGTATGCCGTGATCTATGATGCAAAGTTGCTACTTGTGTTCGTATGCACGCACGCTGCACGACCTTTCCATAGTCCCCTATAAATTTGGATTACATCTTCAGATGACCTGCAATAGACATTTTGCAAGGAAGTATGTAAAATATTAAGTTAAATGCCATCCTGCAATATTTGTAATTTTGGGAATATGGAGAAGGAAAGAGGAAAAAAATTATCTGACGATAATATTAATAATTTTGAAACCCTAAAGGGCTTAATTGGATAACAGAAGTACAACATGGTCCATATATAAAATTTGTGATTTTTTAATAAAGGTATCATTGACATAAAATATCCAGTTGTAATTACCGTTTCTACGTAATCTGCGTCTCTGTATTTCAATAATTCACTAATCAAAGTCTTATTTGTTTCCTCGAATACGAATCTAGGAAGCAAACCACTTCCTTAAGAATAATCAGTCGTCATACATTTCGTAGAGATACTAATCATCGTTAATCCCAAGTGGGTTAGGGAATCACCTGATATTAAGGAAAAATTGAGCAACACCGCGAGGAAGAATTGTATGCTCGACAAGTACGCGCAACCTGTCGCTAATTGTATTTAGTTTTCTCTCCCAAGGACGTCTTATTAGTCAAATACCTTTCTAATTTTTGATCGATGTTGGCATCCAATCGCGGAAAATATTCCGCGGAAAAAAGACAAAAAAAACATCAATTAACGGATACCTAACTGTCATCGAAAAAGGGCACAGATATCGATAAAACAGAAAAACAGGATCATTGCAACAGTGATGTCGCGCTGACAATCTTAAAGAGGTAAATTAATATACTTGCCAGCGAGAAATTGTTGGAATGAGAGAAAATGAACCTTTCGAAGCGCTATTTCTTTGCTCCTCGTTAAATATCCCTCGACTCTAATCAAATACTCTTTGCAATTATCCTGAATCTCTGCAGCAGAGAACTTCAAGGAACACGCGCATAGAATCACTGCGTTGTTGCATTCCCAGAAAATTCCACCAGGAATCTATAATAATCTACTCGCGAATGACAAAACTGGAGCAACAAAAACGTTGAAACGTGCATCGTGAACGATTGCACATGTTCATGTTTCGTTTTCATCGAATTCTATTTTTTAGAGCAGTGAACAGGTTCGGTGCGTTTCTCGCTAAAATCGTGGAACATCCAAGCCAAGGTCTGCGGTTTGATTCGACAACAGGTAAACCACTGGCGCGTATGTCGGTGCACGTTATCGCACCATTTCGTCGGGCATTAAGTTTTAATAGATAAAACTTGATTATTGCACTATGTTAATGAGACACCGCGAGTATATGGCACCATTCTTGCGTTCAGACGTTCCATAAAAACGCATGTGACACGTTGCTGTTACCTATTGACGCAAACGTTCTTCCCCTTGACGAAGACGTTAACCCTTGCGATAACGTAGAAACGTACGCAAGAGTGTGTTATTAATCTCGAATACCTGATATTAAAACTCGAATAAAATATGTGCGTGTAGTTCATAAAGACACTGCGAGTCAGGTGCGAGTGCTTAGGCAATTGGCATTCTTCTCGCGGGGGACTGTGCTTCTTACAGTATGACGCATCGACACCTTTTCCTCCCCACAGTTGTCGACACTTCATCGATTTTGATAGATATATCGATAATACTTTATGTATTTACGTATTTCGTGTTCAGTTAATGAGGACTATCATCTACAAGGAATTCTAAGTATTTCACTGTTTTTTTTCTGGGATGCAGGATTTGTGAAAGTCTCGAGTCTGTTTGACCTTAGTACTTAGCCCTTTAGGATGACAATTCAGGAATCGATATCGCGCGCGCGCGTCTAGCTGTCCTGACGCAGAGCAAGTACCGCTCCGTTTCCGTGCTATAAGAGCGGCCTTGTGGCATGAAAGTAAGATCTCGTCTCACTTAAAACAACGACAGTGGAATCGAGGCACGTATGATCGTCGGATACGTACCTGTAATATCCTCAAGATCCATAGGATCCTTTACTCATAATGTGGGATCTTTTCTAGGTAGATATAGAAGAAAGATTGTAGCTCGAAGCTTGGGGACTTCCGGGTTGACCAAAAAATAACACAGTTTGATGAAAGCCAGGATTAGACCCACACTTTTTTTATTAAGTGCAAGTGCAATAAATAGTATTATAAATATATTCTTGAGAAGAATATAGTAATTTTTTTTTAATTATCAATTTTCTATATATTCCTATTAGCTTCAGGAATAGCTGCATGTCTGTTAATGAATAACCCAATCTCCTTGTTATGAAAACGTGTAATAGGATTCGTCAGAGAAAAAGATTTATTTTATTCCATTTTGCTTATATTTACAATTTCACACTGAACTACTCTCAAGCTTCTAAATACTAGTCTCAATCATTCATAATTTCTGACACTACCTGCATTTCTTGTGAAATAGGCTGACGAATAACATTCCAAAACGATTCCAAGAAAATGAAATAATAGTATCAATCATCGACTGCACAACTCAAAAAACTTCAACAAATCACCTCCTAAACACTAAATTGCGTAAATCCGTAATAACCATTCGCAATACATAACTCACGTTAAATTCCCAGAAATAAAAAAATGCAAAAAGTTGATCAGCCATTAATGCTGGAAGGAAGTATCAAAGAAAAGAGACCACGATTCTTCCTCTGGTTTGAACTAGAACCAGGTTTCTAGGAATCGCACAACAATGCAACATTGCTCCGCGACTGATCCAGGAGCAAGTGTGATCGACGTGTCAGACTACGGACCGCTGACAGATCGATCGCAACGTGACTCGGTCGAGGTAGAGGGAACAGAAACCAAGGGATCCGTCTGTCTCGCTCTTTCACGCGGAGAGAGATCGCTTCGTCGAACTTTTCAGGTCTCGGGGAATTCACAGCGAGAGTGAAACGAACCGCTAAGGGATCGACGGGACTCGTGAACGTGCTGGGGAGTTCCCAAATGTCTACTCGCGAGCGCAATGAGCTCGTGACGTAGACAGCCGACGCACGACTACACGGAAACGATGCTGCAGGAAAATTTCCTTCAGCTCGGAAGAAATGACGTTTCGCCAGACATCGCTGCAAATAGTATACCCGGCTATTTATAGAACGACTAACCCACAAAACCACTTCTCTCGTTTTCCTACCTGCGTCAACATTAACCTAGGCTCTAATTGTTTCATGACGATAACATTTTAATTGCTCACCTTTCATGGATTTCCCAATTTCCTCATTGCGAGAAACTCATGTTGTGAGTATCTTTGTCGATTCACAATGGGAACAATGAGACAACGAAATCATATTAATCATAGCTTGCAAAAAAGGCTCTGGGTTTGTGGAGTTTGATTGGTTGTGGTTCTCGTATTGCGGCCTGAAGATAATTGTTTTGTGGAGAGCTGAAGTGAAATACACCTGGAAACAATGAAGTAGTTTTGTATCCTGAAACTATGTTCCAATATAGGAATTAGTATAGATACTAGAGAAGGAATTTTCTAAAGTCTAAATGGTAGCAGTAGTTAAAATAGAAGTTTAGGTATCGATATGATAAGATTTAGGTAATTTGAGAAATATAAAGACTTTCAATGCTAAGAATCCCAAGAAGAATATTATAAACCAGAATTACACGTACCACTCATGTCTGTATTTTATTAAAAATATTTTCCCGCCATTTTGCAACTCTGAAATACACATCTCGAAATTAGTAAATAAACTAATCTTATCGAAAACCAGAAAACTATAAAATACTTGACTTTTTCTACAAACTGAATTTAATAAAGAAATACTATCACCTTAATTTACAAACAGTAACTTCTCTAAAACCTTCACAAAAACGGCTCTAACTATAAAAAAATATCTCACTATCCAAGAACTGAAAATGTTTCGACTCAAGCAAAAGACAATTCCTCCACAAAGATTCTTAAAAAAAAATATTCCGAAATTCTAAGACCAATCGATAAAGGTGACACACGTTGCTAGAATCAACACGTGCCCTAATGGCGAAGCCCTCCAGTCAGGTACTTATCAACACAATCGAATGATCGAAGTACCTCGTGGTATTCGAAAAGCTGTAATGCGCGCTCGATGGAAGCGGCGAGGACGCGATGGTGGTGGCGGCGGCGGTGCTGGCGGTGGCGGTGGCTGCAGCCGATGGACCACCCGAAACGAGGGTGGGGTGGGGGCACCCCTGACCCCGACATTAGCCGGCGGTGAAGGGAGGCAACGTTTATATGCGGCGGCAATCCGCCCTGTAGGCGCATTCGCTCGCACGCTTCGTCCAAAGCGGACTTACACGAGGAGAAACCCGTTGTTAACGTCAACGTCGCCGCCGTTGTTGTTGTCGTCGCCGTCAGACGAACGAAACTAGAAGCCAGGGAAAGACAGAACGCTGCAACTTGGAATATAAAACGCCACGGAGTTGTCTGTTATCCAGAAAGAAGAAAAATAAAAAGAAGAAAAATCACTTCTGTGATCGGTGATCGCAGCATCGTTTCCCCGACGATCCTTCGATAGTTTCGCAAGCAGACGGCAGTGAAAAGCTCAGCCGACACTCGTTGCTCACGTATTCTTGGTTTCCTGAGGATCAGGCCAAGAGTCCAGCAGCTGATTCGAGCTTGAAGAGTTTTCGCGAAGAAGAACAACACGGCGGATATGATGGCTGTCGCAGCGGCGCAGAAGAACCGCGAAATGTTCGCTATCAAGAAATCCTACAGCATCGAGGTGAGTACATTATCCAGAGTTCGAAATTAATAGAGATTGAGAGGAGCGAAGATTTGCCATAGTTGAGGAGGGAAATTATAGGATTCCTGTCGAAATAAGTCTAGTATGAGTTGAACATATTCCTAGTTTTGTTAGAACCGTACTTTGGTTGATAATTGTCGGGGCAAAGGTGAAGTGTCAGGTGTCAAACATCGATCAATGGAAACGCGAGAAAGCGCGGGAACTTTGCCGCACGTTTAAACTGCCGCGACCCACGCGCCTAACGTAATTGCAAGCACTCGTTTATCGTGACCAATTACTTTACTTTCCCCTGTTATTATTAATATCACGGTACAGGACAGCTTTCGAACGCGATCATCTTGCATCCTCTGTTACCACGTTTGAAGATCTCGGTAGTCTTCCAACATACTTTTCGATTAAATGAAATGAACTGTGATTCTTATAATCATCGGGCATTTGACGTTACACAAAAATTACAACTGATAAAAAATAGTGCCACTGTTGCACTAAATAGGCAGCATGTGCCTTAAGTAAGCGTCACGTCGTTTATGTTGTCAGTGTGCCACGAGAAGTAGGTTCCTTCGAGATTCGTCTGAGACCATCATCAGAACTTTCTTATACACGGAAGAATTCTCTTCCATGCTTGCCTACGTGACTTTCGTGATAAACGTCCGGTATATTTCGTAACAGGTGAAAAAAATAACACTGATGTGAGTGTATGCACGCACACGCACGTAGAACGCTTTACTCTTCCTACAACAAGCAGCTCCACGGCGCGAGTGAAATTCTGAGGCTGGAAATGAAGAAGAGGCCCGATATAGAGAAAGTACACGTGATCGGTTATTATCGTTATTGCGCAATATTAATGACCTTGCGGTTAAGTCACTTCGTATTGTACTCGACCCACGTGAACTCTTAAAACACACGAGAACTCTTTTCTTGCATTTCCCTGTAACATCAACGACGCCCTCCTTTCGTCGTCTCCATCGAGGAAGTTTCGAGACACGAAACAGGAAAAATGTGGAAAATCCTGTGCGACTCAGGCAATGTAAATCCAGCGCTTGGCGAGCCTCACCTGCTGAACTTTGATCTTCCTCTTTTTGGCTCCTCGGAAGTGGAACGTATCTTTTCATCGAAACGTTCACTTTCCGTGGAAAGTATGGAAGCCGACATAGGAATTTTTCGAACATCAATCGTCGTAGCGTTTCAAGGCGACGATCGATCATGTTCGAACAGTAATTAAAGTTTCCCTCGCGATCGCCGATCGCGCGACTTAAATCGTACCTCTGTTCCCGCGACGTTAGCGCTTCAGATCGCGCGATAATGCCTCTTAATCGAGCCGTCCTCGAGGCCGCGATTGTTTTTTTCTTTCATTCACACGACTTACGAGCTCCGCCTCGGAACAGGTCCTCCGCGGACTTAGAATCGCAAGGACGCGTCCCTGTGCGTTTTTTTAGCGCGGTAAAACGCGCGATTTTTAAAACTCTCACGGTGAGACGGCTTAATTGGCGTCTCTGGGCAAGGCTACGCCGTGAACTTTTTCATTCATGCGACGTTGCGAATTACCACGTCCAGGTTTATTAAACGCACGCACCAGGTTTTCCCGAGGAGCGAAAATTCTGCGGTCGCACGTGATCGAAGTTCCCCGCGCTTCCTCGTTCGTAAATAGAAAGGCGCGAGATGACGCGCGTATGGAAAATCGAACTTCACCTCGGCTCGGCGACGTGAAATTTCTCAGTTGACGCATTTCACTTGTGAGAAGCAAAGACGCAACGCGGGGTCCCCCTGATGACGATCCGATACTTTCTCCGCATATCACGAATTCTATGGCAGCTATGTTACTGGCCAAACGTATGTTGATGTACGGCGGAGGTAATTGGATGGGCGGCCAGCTGATGAAATTTTGAAAAGTATTGGATCATGGCGCAGCTTCACGAAAACTATGTGATTTGCATAAAGAGTAGAGCTGATGAAAATCACACATTCTTTGAGTCATCGATGTCTCCACACGTTTGAAGTCTTGTCTTGATGTAGCATTTATTTACTTTCTATGAATTTCATCTCTCAGTACACACTTGTGTGAGTCTTATATTCTGTAATCTCTTTGCTCTTGAAGAGTTACGCGTTTAGTATTTTAATGAACTTCAAATATTGTCGGGGCATGAATAGTGAATAGCAGGCTCGTTCACAGTGGACGTTCGTAAATTCGCTTATGCACCTAGTGACAACGATAATGGTATATGGTAAATGACACTGGTGACGATAACTCTGACTCACTCGAACGGAACTCGCTCACGCGCACGCCGGATCTAGATACTAGATCCGATCCAGAATCCGCTATTCGCGTGCTCGATCGATCCTTATCGAGCTTGTTCGCGCGAGAGCGATGAGGGACGAAAAATGACCCGACCTTGACTACATTTCTCACCAGCCACTTGCACGTACACTTCAACTTGTACTATTTTCATCTAATTATCTCGTGGAATAAAAGTAGATATCAAAGTACTATTCGTTTCATATTCAAAGACATGATAGGTATCGTTCCTCGTTCATCTGAAGGAAGTATGATGAATTTTTACCAAGCGAAATTACAGTGAAATTGCGAAAATAAGAATTTTTACAGTTTCTCTCTATATGTTCATTATTTCTTTCATTCCTGCAATTTCATTTTAATATGCATGAATGCGAGGAGGGATTGATTAAGTCCGGAAGCCTGTTCCATGCAGTTCATAATAAAATGCAAAATCATGGCAAATAAAGACTCTAGTCTCCTTCTCCCAACCGAGAAATTAGTAAATTATGGGTGGTAAACATTTCTCGTGGAAAACTCCGAAGAAACCCAAGTACTTGATTAGACAATGATGTTTAGACAACGAACCCAGACAATGCAAAAAGTAGTAATATTCCATGTTTACGTAAATGCTGATTAAAGAATGTGCATTCGTTAATGGCTGAAGCGATACGGAGATTCATTACAAAATCTTGCAATTATCTTTAAACACCCTCGACATAAGTTGGCCGACCGCGCGTTAGGAGTGTAATCATATCGCCTTGCAAAATCGTCGTGACCTCGGCTTCGACATGATAATTATGAATATGTTATAAATATGAGAACAGAGTGATTGTAATTCCAGTGGTCGAGAGGAGCGGAGAGGCCCTGAGCACCGTTCCAAACCCCGTCATTCGCCTTTGGAGGCTCGCCACACGCGCGACAACGCCTCTGGTCGCTTATAGATGACGACGTCTCGCGATAGTCAATAATACGGGATGCAATTACATATATACGTACACGTACAGACGTACGACACGTCTGCGCCGCGGCCTGCCCCGTCTATCAACTATGCTAATTGTTCTATTTAAATATTGTGTTTTTTCCCGAACCGGAACGCCGATTCCCACCAGATGTCGAGAAAAATTACATTAATGCACCAGATGCATTATGTATATCGATCGCGTAACAATCCTCCGGCAGTCGTCCTGCAACTTCTTTTCCCGTTTTTTCGCCTCCCACAATGTCGTTTGCTTATCAGGATTTTATACATTTGCATGAGTTTTCACTGGATCGCGCCCATGTCGTATATAGTCTGGTTCCATTTAAAGTAAATATCTCATTGAATTTTGTAGTCCAAGGTGATCGTTTTCTTGCCATCAGGTTTTTTTCTTCTCTTCTAGACAGTTAATTACTCTCGATCGTGTCGACCTTACAGTTTTGAACTTGTATCGTGAATATCGAGTGACTCGTTATCCAATCTATCATTCGCGTCGGTGGCGGCGGGCATTAAGGAACGTACGTAAAATAAAGTAATAACGTTCCACAGCTATGATTTTAATGGTGAAATAATGATCGGCCTTGGGTGCGTTTGTCATGGATCATTACGTCGTGTTATGGGCAAAAAACTCTGATTGAGATATTCAACGAGACGCGGAACCTGCATACGATTCGTTTGAATAAATATCTAAGATAGCTAAATGTCAGCCTTTATGTCAAATCAATCGTTTTACTATCGAGATCGTGGAAAACCACCTAGATAGTGGACAGTATCATACCTGGCAAGTTCTGATCACTTTTAGGCAAATCCTAGTTTCTGAACAAATTTTGAACATAGTCCATTTTTCCTTTTCTTATATAAATCAACGTAACAAAGAATACTATGCATCAATGTGACCAAACATAGCACGAGTAAATGAATCAGAGCAATTAGCCAGCTGATACCTGTAAACACGAGTCTTTTCCCTAAAGGATTGAATCGTCTAACAAAGTCCTCTCTTCTCTGCGGTTGTTCATTGAAATAACTTCTTCCAATTGATCCGACTCATTTGAATCATTCTACGGGATAATCGACTACGCGTGATGCAACCGCTCGTCAGAGTCATCGGTCATCTATCCATTTCATCGAAGCAAAGTACTTGGCCCACTTTACGGTACACGTTGTTAAGGGATTGCTGCACGTTTTCTCTAAACCGTGCCAACCGCTTTGCTCGCATGGAAAATGTAACTGGGTTCCACCTTGTGCGCCATTCATGAAAAGCAATCGTTAAGAATTTGAATGACAACCGATGTATCTCCTGTTGCAACGCAGGTTGACACTCTGGAGAATGTCCAATAAGCACCTTCGTGATCCACCGATTGCTACTTTGACAAGGTCTTTACTATCGCCAAGATCGCTGTAGGAATCATAATTCTTCCAATTCTTCTAGCATCTAATTCACCGTGTTATCATTCGAGAACTTTAGAATTTTTTTCTTTCTCTGCTCGTCTACGAACTTTTGATAATTGTGTCGTGAACTTTAACCCACACGTCAGGATTACCGACGCGTGAATCTCTTTGTGAACGAAAGATCCTTTGTGTTCCTGCTGTCAGGATACCGCAATTTCCGATCCTTCAACAGCAGCCGGACGAACACGAGGAAAATTCATTTCCTTGTCTTTGGATCGTTATCAAAGTTACCTGACCCGGGTCAGGTGACCATCAAATCTTGGGTAATTACGTCAGCTTCGGTTCGTGAGGATAGATATCAGAGAGATCGTCGACGAAACAGTATCCGTCGTTTAAAACTACGTTGCTATTAAAAATCTTTGAACACGTAATTTGAGCACTTATTGAAAAAATATGATAGTTCAATAAAACATTAAGATATTTTTTTATCTGTTTAGAATGGATATCCAGCAAGACGCCGATCCCTCGTGGACGACGCTCGTTTTGAAACGTTAGTAGTGAAGCAGACGAAGCAGAGCGTGTTGGAGGAGGCTCGACAACGAGCAAATGGTAAGTACACATTTATTGTTTTTAATACAGTACGTGTTTTAGTAGTCTTTTATATGAATGTGACTTTCCTCGTATTGACGTACTAAATGTTGCAGTCCATATTACATGGTGCATGCAACTAATAATTAAGAGTACATTTTTATGTAACAGTTGGTTATATCATTCAAGAGGAATAATTATGATAACATAAACACAAGTTACTTTCCACGTAGCATGTGTATAATCGATGTTGCATGATAATTTTGTTTACTGTCAGACTCCGATCAGCCTGTTTCCACTCAAGATCAGATTGACGTTTTGTCGAGCGATGACGAACAAGTGGAATCGTTAGCTTACGCTGCCAAGGATGGAGGTTTGTATTTTGCCATTTCTCTGGTCAACTGAGCAACGATACTCGAAGAAATTTAAACTGAAGCCTTTATGGACTAAGCAAGAATAATTCAATATTTATAGATATAAATTACCTGATAAAACTTAACAGCCACTAAAACTGATATTATTATTTCTGTAAAGTATCGAGTCTCGTTGTCCAGAAACTACGCAAGTGTTAATTGTATTAGATGTTGCATTTGGCATGAGCACGCAATTGTCTTTGACTTACAGAAGCGAGAGCAGAAGTATCGGATAGCGATGGCAAATCAGACGACTACGACGATGGTAAGTGTATGCATTACTGTTGAAGAAAAAATCGAAATGCACCTCTTTTATAAAATCATCGAGTTCCTACTCAACTAGGATTGCTAGAAAGGATGGGTTAAATGGAAAGTGAACCAACCCCCTATTGTAGGTACTATCTATATGACCAGGATTCGACCAAGTGCTTTTCTGACACTTGACTGAATTACACAGAATTCCTCTTCCCTCTTCCCAACGATTCCCTTAGCTTTCATCACTTTTTCAAATTCACTTTGTGCATTTAAAATCGAATCAGCCAAGAGCTCCTCTGTTCTCAGTTCCAAGACGCCCCCGTATGTCCACGATAAATATATAACACAGTTATTTCTCCTCTGCTCTCTCGATTTCAGTTCGCGGGCCAAGCACGTCCGTGGGCGACAATAAGTGATATTTCATTCTTTCCCCACTTTCTCGCTTGCATTGCCCGCTATATAAAAGTGCCTGAGAATAGACATTTCGCGGAAATGGACTTTGAATTGCTCGATTATTACCGTCCACAGAAATCACTTAGCGCCTCGAAATGTCGCGTTAGAACGTGGGAAAGTTACTTAAGATTGGGTTCAGTGATTTAAGAACCCTAGCTTTCCTAGCACTACCGTCTTCTCGCCTTTATTTCAAGGAAAATCGAGACACGACCAATTAAAATTAGAAGTTAAAACCGAATTAACTTGCAATTTGAAGCCTAAAATAATTCAATAATCTAAATCCTAAAATCTCATTCAGTTTGTACACACATTACAATAAAATAAGGGAAAATTTTCGAATTTATGAAATTTATAATGTCGAAATTTTTTTTAGACGCTGGTTTAACTGAAGAAGAAGTAGTCCTTGCGAAGACCATAGCCGAATGTCCCGAGAGCGAGCACACCGTGCAGAAGGCAGCTCTGGTCCTTCGCCTACGAGAGGGTATGAGCTCCTTGGCAAGGATCCTGAAGATCATCGAGAATTTCAAGGGCACGGTGACCCACGTCGAGTCCCGACCCTCGAAGAAGGAGAAGATCCAGTTCGAGGTCCTAGTGAAGATCGACATGACCAGACAGAGTCTGCTGCAACTGATCAGGAACCTTCGCCAAAGCGCCGCTTTGGATGGCGTCACTCTGCTCGCGGACAACTCTGTCAGCATCAAAGACCCGTGGTTTCCACGCCACGCCTCCGACCTTGATAACTGCAACCACCTGATGACCAAGTACGAGCCAGATCTCGACATGAACCATCCTGGCTTCGCTGACAAAGAGTACCGTGCTCGTAGGAAGGTCATCGCCGAGATCGCTTTCGCTTATAAGTACGGAGACCCAATACCCAACATTCCATATACTGAGACGGAGAACGAGACCTGGTCTCGAGTGTTCAACACTGTCATCGACCTGATTCCGAAACATGCTTGCGTCGAGTACCAGAGAGTGTTCAAGAAGCTGCAGGAGGAGAAGATCTTCGAGGCTCATCGTATACCTCAGTTGCAAGAGGTCAGCGAGTTCTTGAAGAAGAACACCGGATTCACTCTACGCCCTGCAGCTGGTCTGCTCACGGCTAGGGACTTCCTGTCGAGCCTGGCATTCAGGGTGTTCCAGAGCACCCAATACGTTCGTCACATCAACAGTCCGTACCACACGCCTGAACCGTGAGTGTCTTGTAGTATTTTTTTATTTGAGATCTTTTAATTAAGGAGGATTATGTTAGATGAAGGATAGATGGAGAGGTTGTGTTTGATCTATGTAGAATTTGACAAATGTGTGATGTATAATGTATACATGTGTATCCACTGAAGGAAGTATCTATCTTTGAAACCTGAAATTTGTAATTAAGTGAGCTAGATGTGTATTGTAGTTATAAATATTTTACATGTATTAGAATGTTCATTGGGCACTTCCACATATTAGTATTGCAAGTAATTTGTGGTTTACAAAACTGATGTTTCTCATAATGTCATAAATTTGTAGTTTCTAGAATGTATGTAAATTTTTGTGACTTTTTTGAATCCATGTCCGAAGGATCTTTTCGTATCAAGCTGTATAAGGCAATCGATACTGCGTTATGACGAGGACAGCCTCCCGTTACACAGAGAACGATGATAATAGAATTACCGCACCCCTCTAAGCTCGTAATGGAGCTCTAATTGGCTTTTAACGACACGATGGCGTTGATAATTTAGTTTCATAGTTGCGAACTCATTTCTCCGCGGAAGCAGCTTCCGTGTACCGTCAGATTTTTAGAGTGAAAGAAAATACTAAGACTTCAGGTGGAAATGAAAGTAACTGTTACAACTGTAACTGGTCAATCACTCTCATAAAAAGAGCAGATCAGTTTTATTATAAAATGCATTCACTCGACTCGAGATTTTTACTTCTTCTGCATAAATTAGGATCTGTTCTATTAGAAATAATAGTGACATTTCTATCTCTTTAATTACTTCTACTTTAATCATATTCTTTCATGATTGGAACGAACTTCTGTTCAGATAATGCAATTATATCGGTCTTATTAACGCAGCTATGCTCTCCACCTTCATTTAATATCAGTAATAGTAACAAAGCGAGATAAAAAATCGCTTTTAATATCAAAACATTAAATTAACATTTCTCAATTTAATTTCGCCCTTTTTCCAATTCGCAGAGATTGCATCCACGAGCTACTGGGACACATGCCACTGTTAGCCGACCCAAGCTTCGCCCAGTTCTCCCAAGAGATTGGTCTTGCTTCGCTCGGTGCCTCTGACGAGGAAATCGAGAAGCTGTCGACCATCTACTGGTTCACAGTCGAATTCGGCCTGTGCAAGGAAGGCAAAGAGGTGAAGGCTTACGGTGCAGGTCTTCTCTCTGCCTACGGAGAGCTACTTCACTCTTTGAGCGACAAATGTGAGCACCGACCATTCGAGCCAACCACCACGGCAGTCCAGAAATATCAAGATCAAGAGTACCAGCCGATCTATTACGTAGCGGAGAGCTTCGAGGACGCCAAGGAGAAATTCCGTCGCTGGGTGAGTACCGTTCGATATTGGAGACTTCAATGCCAGGCATATTGCGCACTACCGCTATTACATTCGCCTCGGTCGTATAAACTTAAGAATTTCAACTCACTGGGTTCACCAATTATCACAAATTGGTGTCATAACAGTTACAACACGGTTATTAATTGCTTTTAAACCACCTGGACAAAAGCTATGCAGGACAATTGAGAGCATACGTGCAATAGCCCTATGCAATAGCGAGGGGTTGAGATCATATCAAACTTAATACTGCAATAATCAAATATTGCTCTGATTATCTGATTAACAGTCACTTTTCCTTCTCTTTCCATTTACGTCCCTCTTGCATCTGTGAGTTCAATTTCAGACAAATATAATAACACACGGTTGTCTTATTTCAGGTGTCCACCATGAACCGACCTTTCGAAGTGAGATACGACCCTCACACGCAACGCGTCGAGGTGCTCGACAGCGTCGACAGGTTGGAGAACCTCATGGCCCAGCTGAACACCGAAATGACCCACCTGACGAACGCCGTCAACAAAATCAAGAAGTCTTTCGCGTAAGGACCAGGGGCTCCCTCCGTGACCCATGGTTATTCCTCTCGCGGGTCATCGTGCTTCTCGTTCGACCCTCGACGTTCTCTCGGCACTGTTGGGTCGAAGTAGACTGCGATGCTTTCCGATTGGTTCACAGTTTACTCGTTTACAGTAGAAAGTCTCCAGAGATAAATTGTACATATTTACCCCGAAAAAACGTCGAGGTCCCGACACGTCGACCCCGATGATACCACGTCACCTCATCGTTATCATCGTTCGTCGTCCGCATCGAATCGTCCTCACTCTGTGTATAAAGTCGTTCATCCGCGTAGTCGTATGTACGCGCGTGTATCAGAACACGTGTTCAAAGTGGATTCCTCGGCGCACGCGTGCGTGGATCAAATCGATCGTTCATACTTCGTGTGATACGAGCTCGTAATAGGTTAATTTCGCTTTGTCGTGTTATTTATTGAATTTGCTATACCCGAACGTCCACGCGCGCGAATCTGATTCTCTCTGAAGACAAAAATTGGAGATGCCCTGCGTCTCAAGATGTTCACATCGCGCTCAACAGTGACGTCAGGGCTATCCATGATGACGGTAGAGCGTCGAATCCAAATCACTTTGAACGAGAACGCGGCGCGCGTATACGCGTACCTATTCCATTACGTTATACGTATTGTATTGTATTTTATCCTATTTTATTATGTATTATTATTGTCTTAGCTGTAGAGTATTACATAACTGTGTTTCTCAGTTGCTTCACATAGGCAAACTATGACAACCACCGCGATAGAACGTATTCGTCTTCACTTAGATCAACTATTGCAAAGAGACAGATGGTATTATAAAGGCGAAGTAGGCTCTTTATTTTCTATATAGTGATTAACGATTGGTTCTTGGGAAACGTGCTTGCTCTCTTGCGGTTTTTGCTGGATCGAATGGATGAAGATCTCTTCACGTTCTTTATTCCTTTTTAGTTTGAATCGTGTGTATGATAACGGGGCTGTAGAAGAGAGAATCGCACAGTTTTCTGAGATACATACTTGTTCACGAACAGCCCCGATAACGAAGTCACGAGTCGGTGTTACATTAGGAACGCACTGTCTAGCGTGTAGCCGTGAGCCTTTGCTTGTGCACATTGCACCTTTTCCCGTCGCTAACTCGTACCAAATATGTATACTTTTTTCCCGCCGTTCGTATTCGCCGCGCGCGGCTTTTTCGCGCTTGCTCAGCTGTAGAAAACGATCGGCGCGTACACTAGATTTCCTTTGTATTATATTGTAAAGTACTCAGAGCATAATAAAAACCTAAGATATGAATCTTAATCAGGCTTGTTCGTCATTGCCCTCTGAATTCATTAAAACAACTTTTCATTTCCTACTGAACAGACACTTAAATAGTTATAAATAATTAGAATAAATAGTTATAATAGAAATACAAATTATTTTTCCAAATATTTAAAACAATTAGAAACTACTTCACACCATAAACGCTGAAAAAATGTTAAAACTACGAGGCAATAAGCATTCTCTCTCTGCTCATCTCGAATCGAAGTGAAACTCGCTTCCTGATTAATCGCCTCGAGGCGAACGTCGTGTCGATGTGCCTCGCCGCTATGTTCCGTCTCGTCCATGGTCTCTGATACACCATGACGATTCCCACGTAACACGGCGACGAAAACTAGCCGAGGGACGGAGGCTGGCGTCCACTCTGACCATCATGAAATTCTTGGTTGTACTCAGTGTGCTCGTGATACAATGCGCTGCCACAAAATCATGGAACGGCGATAGTGAGTGAAAGCGTACTCGACTTGTTCGCTGGTCGAAATAACTTCCTCGTTCGTCCAGCAGGTTATTCGGAGGAGACGTTCTCCGTGTTTGGCTGGATCGGTTACCTGAAACGCTTGTCTCTGATAGCACTGATGTTCGTCGTAGTGATTCTGTACTATGTCCCAGAATCCCGTCCACGTGAGTAGTGCACGGATAAAGGAAATCCCTTGAGTTACAAGAGAGGAAGAAATAGTTTTCGATAAGATCAGTCTTGCTTGTTTAAAATGAGAATTCTTGATAGGGAATTTTATTTGATCGTACACGAGTTAGTAGTATTATTATGGAATACTACTCTTATAAACCTGAAGACTGAAAAATATGAAAGATATTTTAAAAAAGAATTGAAAAGCCTTGAAGGTATTTTTTAAGAAGTACGAAAGTATAGGTTTAAAAAGACAATTTTTGTTAAGAAAGTTGAAGCTTCGAATACTCTTCAAGTATATTTAGATCTTAAGATTAATTGTCAAATTATGTAACGAATTTCTTGGAACTGTTCATTCTCTTTGGATTTCCTTCAAGAAATGGTTTAATAATTCATAAACCTCGTATTCGATATTTCATTCGAAACTTTTGGCAAGGATGAAGCTTATAGGCTAAAGAGTGTTCTTTTGTACAGACGCGCGCAGAATTTGTTACTCGTTGATCGATTTCACGGCGAATGGTTTAAAATCTGCGCTAAGTACGCGGGAAAGCGAGTACATGTACGAGAAAATCAGATCCAGGTATAACCGTGCCAAGTATGAGCAGTCATTGATCGCACAGAAACGCCAATCGCAAATTAACCAAAACGACGAGAATTTCATGACCCAAAATCATGGCAAGAGGACGTCGTTCATCAGTGACGCATTAATTGGGTCAGTCCATATATTTTTAAACAATGTTCTTTCCTATTTCTTCATCAGAACTTGGTAAGCCTTTCTCCACATATTTATACAAAGTTGTATGCTCCACAGAGGCCGAGACAAGAAAAAGGTGAGTGAAAAGCACAGCAAAGATCATCGATTCTGCCGTCATCATCGAAGTGCCATCATTAAAGACAGTTCACCAACATCTTCCATGGATGTCGATAAATCAGCGTATTTGTATTCCGACAAGCTAGACGATCTTCAAAAGTACATGAAGACAAACCCAACCAATGCTAAGCGATCTAAAGGAGCGACAATTGAGAATTACGCGCTTTTAATCAGGTATAAATCAATGAGGCCTAACGCAGCAATTTCTCAAATACTAATTTTTATATCTTCATTTACTATAGTGGTACCCCACAACAAATGGCGATGCTCGATCAGAAATGCGAGAAGGATGATGTGATTATCGTTCAAGATCCCTACCTCAGATTAGAGTACAAGGAATGTGGGACCTCAACTGATAAGTTATCATCAAAGGCAGACGCTTCAGGATCAGAGCAAGAAGGACCTACTAGAGACCACAACGATCACGTGACAGATTCAGTAATAGAGATTAAAAAATTTCAATTTTCCTAAATACCACTTTTTCTGAACCGTGAAGAATCCCTAGGCTTTAGATTAATCTGAGATTCTATCCAATTCTCCTGTATCACCGCATATATTCACCCACAAATTAACACAGGGCATGGAAACGTACGTCAAGGATGTTGATTTATGCTCCATACCAGAGAGCACTGTTTTAAGGCACTCCGACTACAAAAATCTGTACCAAACGAATCAATACCAGTGCGGTGAATGTTGCAGCGGTAACGAAAGTTTAATGTCATCAGTGGATCTAAATGCCATCAAGGAAACCATTCACTCTATCTCGCCGGATATCAAAAACATACTAAAGTAAATGAACAACTCGCTGTAAAATAGAATCCTTCCCAGACCATGTACATATTCACAAAAATTCACTGTTTCAGGCTATCTAAAAGCGTGGTACATCCCAAACCTTATAAAAAGGTAGAAGAGAACAGCGAAAGTGCATACCACGTAAATCACGACAAGTATAATGACACTCGGTTACAAAAATCGAATAATTTGACCAACAATCGGAAAGTGGATTTCCTGGAGGAAGATAAGGAAGCGTCACAGGTACTCAATCCTTTACATTCACAATGTATACCATCGGACTGGTGCATTATCGAACATCTATCTCTCCGAGGTCTTTTATTTCAACAGAAACGCGAGGGAGCAGCGTGCCAGCAGGAAAATACGTCCAGATGCGTCCGCAGGAAAAAGCCAAGGAACGGGGACTCGGTAACAGGGTTCTGTTGCAGCGATATTTCTTACTTTACGGACCGAGGAGGAGACGCTGACGACGAAAATTCCCAGCATGGAGCGACCGCGAAGCACGAGCTCGACGAGAGACCTCAGAGGGAGACTTACGTGTTCGACAAAAATTCAGACGACTCGATTTTCGACTTATACGAGGACTTTTGCACGAAACCCATCTTGAAGAGTACGTTCCAATTGTTACCTCGAGTTGAGGCTTAAATGAGACATTAGGTACTTAGAATGGCTCTGAAGACTTTGAATAAAAATATGGATAGGGTGTAAGAAAATAAAATGTACCTATATGAGTGCAGATTTCTATACCTGAGAACAAATATGATCCAAGTCCTTTTTAGTTATTTTTCAGGAGAGCCTAAAAACAAATACGATTACCCATTTTTTAACATAGTATTGGAAGTAGCTTATACTATTAAATTTCCTTTACTTAGAACGTAACTGAAGTAAATTTCTGTTATTCTAATAAAATGAAGAAAAAGCAGTAAGATCCTAGAAAATACTCTATTTAAAAAAGAGTGGAGTTGGGTCAATCTGGATCTCAGGTAGAGATTTCTGAGATTTGACAATAGATACTGCTTCTCAAACTGAGCGAATTCATTTGAGAGGCTTTACTGTATTAATCGCGGAAAAATGATAGCAAAGAGGGAATTCTGAAATCATGAATCTCAATTTTATTCACCACTATGGTAGAAGGACCAGTAATGTGTTTAATAATTGATACATTGATTTTGGTAATTCAGATCGAGTGAAACCTGCACTATTGCGTGCGGTAAATTGGATTTTCGGTGGTTGTCCAGAGGCATCGAGGAAAGCCGCATTGAAACAGGGAGAAGTCGGAAAGGAAGAGATCCGAGATTCCGCTGACGAGTGGCTCCTCTAGCAAAGAACATTTCAGACCTGTCGTGGCAAACGAAACTGTCGGCAAAATTAGAAACCTGCCGTATCGAATTGCCGCAACTACTCTAAAATCGATGCATATGATTCAATCGAACGAATTGAGATTCGTAAAACATGATTCAAAATAAACCCCAAG